>NC_051184.2:95236624-95523087 GCF_013339695.2 Rhipicephalus sanguineus | reverse complement strand
CTTGAAGAAACACACACACATTTACACCGCTAACCGCGCAGTCGATCCATACCTGTCGATGACTCGAGATCACTTCTAATATCCTCTTGAAGAAACACACACACATTTACCCCGCTAACCGCGCAGTCGATCCATACCTGTCGATGACTCGAAATCACTTCTAATATCCTCTTGAAGAAACACACACACATTTACACCGCTAACCGCGCAGTCGATCCATACCTGTCGATGACTCGAGATCACTTCCAATATCCTCTTGAAGAAACACACACACATTTACACCGCTAACCGCGCAGTCGATCCATACCTGTCGATGACTCGAGATCACTTCCAATATCCTCTTGAAGAAACACACACACATTTACACCGCTAACCGCGCAGTCGATCCATACCTGTCGATGACTCGAGATCACTTCCAATATCCTCTTGAAGAAACACACACACATTTACACCGCTAACCGCGCAGTCGATCCATACCTGTCGATGACTCGAGATCACTTCTAATATCCTCTTGAAGAAACACACACACATTTACACCGCTAACCGCGCAGTCGATCCATACCTGTCGATGACTCGAGATCACTTCTAATATCCTCTTGAAGAAACACACACACATTTACACCGCTAACCGCGCAGTCGATCCATACCTGTAGATGACTCGAGATCACTTCTAATATCCTCTTGAAGAAACACACACACATTTACACCGCTAACCGCGCAGTCGATCCATACCTGTCGATGACTCGCGATCACTTCTAATATCCTCTTGAAGAAATACACACACATTTACACCGCTAACCGCGCAGTCGATCCATACCTGTCGATGACTCGAGATCACTTCCAATGTCCTCTTGAAGAAACACACACACACATTTACACCGCTAACCGCGCAGTCGATCCATACCTGTCGATGACTCGAGATCACTTCTAATATCCTCTTGAAGAAACACACACACATTTACACCGCTAACCGCGCAGTCGATCCATACCTGTCGATGACTCGAGATCACTTCTAATATCCTCTTGAAGAAACACACACACATTTACACCGCTAACCGCGCAGTCGATCCATACCTGTCGATGACTCGAGATCACTTCTAATATCCTCTTGAAGAAACACACACACATTTACACCGCTAACCGCGCAGTCGATCCATACCTGTCGATGACTCGAAATCACTTCTAATATTGTCTTGAAGAAACACACACACATTTACACCGCTAACCGCGCAGTCGATCCATGCCTGTCGATGACTCGAAATCACTTCTAATATCGTCTTGAAGAAACACACACACATTTACACCGCTAACCGCGCAGTCGATCCATACCTGTCGATGGCTCGAGATCACTTCTAATATCCTCTTGAAGAAACACACACACATTTACACCGCTAACCGCGCTATCGATCCATACCTATCGATGACTCGAGATCACTTCCAATATCTTCTTGAAGAAACACACACACATTTACACCGCTAACCGCGCAGTCGATCCATACCTGTCGATGACTCGAAATCACTTCTAATATCCTCTTGAAGAAACACACACACATTTACACCGCTAACCGCGCAGTCGATCCATACCTGTCGATGACTCGAGATCACTTCTAATATCCTCTTGAAGAAACACACACACATAATGCCGTTCTGCCGAGCGTAACACGGCACTGAGGCTAAATGATCGGTCACTTCTCAAAACACGCTAGCAACGTGCCGGACGGTCTGGAAGGGACATGGCCGCCGCCACCCAATGTTGCCCGCGTGCAGCCTACCTTTGCGGTACTCTGATTTTCCAGTGACTCTAATGTGGACGCACTCACGTCGGCACCTAGTGGCACATCTCCGTACCGACAACTAACGCCCATGATCGTGATTTAACATATACGTGCACACCGCATATGGTGAATCTCGAGCGAATATGGCATCAACAAGCACGTAATAAACACTGATACTCGATATGCATTCCTTCAAAGCGTCGTGAAACGCGAAGAGAAACGCTAGGCGCGTCGTGTCTTCCCTCTAGCCTGGCAGTTAATTCTCACAGGGCGAGCGGGGAACGCGGTGCGAGAGCCGGCCAGGCGAGCGTCGGAGAGCTATTTTTCGATATGGATGGATGCTCTAAAGCCGCCACCTCCCAGTGTGTTAATGCGTTGAAGAAATTACCCTTTTATTGGAAACTCGCCGAATGGAACAGTCGTAGGAACGGCGCGTTTTTTTTTTTCGAGCCTGGTGGCTCACGTCACCGCCGCGTTATAAAGGGGACGCTCATAGCATCCATCCATCTATCCATCCAAGAGCAATGTGAGAAGAAAGTGTGAAAAGAAAAAAAAGCCGCGTTCACGAATCGTCCGTTATCTATTTGGCTGTAGCTCTTTTTTTTTCTTTATTGCCTAACACAAGTATTTTCACATGCTAATCATAAACCACGGAACACCATCATCTGTTACCTGACTGCATGTTAAAACTTTGGCACGTGTAACAATGACTCCACTCTGGAAACCCACTCCGGTAAATTCATCTGCACTTTCTGCATCTCGACAAAACGAGAAACACGTTCGCAAAATAATCGCGAACAGGTCTGACTTCCACATCGGCATTGTGAAAGGCCGTTCGGGTTTGCCATATACTATGCAGGGCTAGGAGCATAATAAGGTCGTAAGGCACGCCATCTTCATTTTCAACGGAGAGAAACCGGATTTTATGTGAATTTAACGGTAACTTCTTTTTTAGAGTTCTCTCCAGTATATCCCAGAAAAACATCCCGCTCCAGCAATCTATGAAAACGTGTTCAATGGTCTCCGGTTTTTTGCATAGGAAACAATGTATCTCATGGGGTTAAACGCCCGCCAGCTATCGTCGCGGGCCGAGAGGTGATGGGCTCGACTCATGTCAACGGGACATTTTTTGTAGTATTTTTTCTTTGCCATTTGATGGCGTTCATTTTGCTGACGTACTTCCGTGACGGAAATACGGCATGAAAGTCTTGGTTGACCCCGGCATAAAACACTTTCGTGTTAAAAAACTCAGACAGATAGCTCTTTAATAGATCAGCAAACATGACATGCTCGCTTATTAAGGTAGCTTAGTAAAGCCGTTTGGAAGGCACATATTTCTCAATGTCGGCAGTGGATTGAGGAAGGGCGTTCCATCCACTCATGTATTGATAAGACTAAGAGTGTCATCATGGTATGACTAAGATATGATATGACTGTGAAAGGACTAAGCGTCTATTCATAGTCGAAGAAAAAAAATGCCGGAAGTTTGCACTAAGCCGCGCAAAGCTTGGTACAGCAAAGCACGGGCCCGTCGCCGCTCGTTCTAGCAACTCCAGGGTTTTTTGCATGTCGATGGGCACGTTAATCACTTGTCCCCGTATCCCATACTGGCCGTAACCATGAGTGAGACGCCGAATCTTCATGAACGGTGTCCTCGGCGACACCATTCGCTCTTCGACATCGTTGAGTCGTGGTAGTGATGCAGGCTTGACCGGATACGCAAAGCCATCGGTGACGCTTAACTGAGGAACGGCACCACGCACAATCGTGTCCCGGCAAGCCCTGCACAATTTCAGTTCGTCGTGGTCGTTCTCTTCCGGGAAGATGTCTCGCAGAACTTGGTAGGCCTTTGCACGCTTTTTGTTGCACCGCACAGAGCTTATCGTAGACAAGTTGGCGTAGAACCATAGTGTATCACACACCTTGTACGAGTGTCCCAACTCGATGGCTAGAAACTCGCGTGCAAACCTATAATTGGCTCCCTCGGTACTTGCACGGCCCTTTCGTCGCTCGTACTCGGCTCGCCCAACTCCAGGTTGACTGCGCCTGGCTCGTTTCCTTGCCGCGTCCCTCATCCTTTCTCGCTTGGGCATATTCCGGATCCTTGGCTCGTCGGCGTTTTGCAGCAGTCGTTTTCTTGGCCACATAAGTAGGGTCTACACGTCGCCTTTCATCTCGTTCGCGATCTGCAGCACGCCGCGCCTCGTGGTAAGCAGCCTCATCCTCGGGTATGCGAACCTTCTTTGGACGCCCCATGGCTTCAAACTACCTTGACACGGCTACGAGCAGCTCTTTTTATGGCGTTCTTCGAGGAAAGCGCATGCGCACTAAGTATATTTTATGAAGTATTTCATGACGTAAACGGTTGCTAGGCGAAATTTTATTTTCAATTTGGCGCGCTAATACTCATTGCCACGGTCTACGCGCGGCTTTGCTGACGTCACACCAGCTGTTGCTGTAGCTAGGCGCGGCATATGCACGGAGTGTTCCCGTTGGTGGGCGTGGCTTGGCGGTGGCTTCTCTCCGTTGTTATTGCTTCGGCGCCTGCGCGGCTTGGCGAGGTAACGTAAGGCGGTGGGCAACTGTGGCTTCGGCGGTTGCTAGGCAACGACGCAAGGATGTTTTTTGCGAAGCAGGGATGTTTTCATGCCGTGATTAATGGCTTCGCAGTTAATAATAGGCCTGCGTTGTGTTTATGGCAAATACGGACGGAGATGCGGGGTGCTGGATGAATGAATATGCGCGCAAAGGAACTGTCGCTGAAATAAACATCCTGGAAAAAAGATAATCGCGAATATCACCTGCGTATTACGAGAAGTAAAACACCAAGTGATCTGCTGGTGGAGGATACATTGTTATTTGAAGCATACGAGATCGCGATTAATTTAGCAGCTTTACGTTGACTAGATTCCAGCATGTCAGTACTTGATAAGGATGACATATGTTCGACGCGTCCTCTACATCTAACGATAGTCTAAATAAAGAATAAATGCTTGATGTTTAGTGTCTGTATTGGCAAGGTTTTTGATAAAAACAAGCATCTCAATCCTCGACACGTCCTTCTCCAACTCCACAAAACTAAAGCCTAGTTACGACTCCAGCCGAACACAGCCGTTCTGTGCACGTGATGACGTTATTCCCTCATCGTCTTGCCGGTCTTTCAGTTGCTCACTCCTCCGCTGACCGTGGAGAGGCGTTCTCCTGTCCGGTGAATTTTTTATAACCTCTCGTCTGATTCTACCGTGAAGGTTTTAACCTTTGCAGAGAGATGATTACCCTTTACCGAGACCAGAGAAACGATGGGTGGCGCGTGAAGCCAAGTGGCGGGATCGAAGGAATAAATAGGAATAAATAGGCTCCTTCCCAGCGTGCCCCGCGATCGTGCCAGCGTTAAGGGAAAGAAATGGGAGCGCATGCCCTCGCACAACCATACAAAACTTTGATTGAATTCCACACCATGTTAGCGGCAGGCTCCAAGCAGTCAATTATAGTGTGACGCTATGATCGGTGAAACTTTTATATACGTATCTATATATCAGGAGAAAGTAAAAAGAATAAAAACACTCAAAATCTCCTTTGGGAGTTATCCAAGCGGCGCGTAAGCGTAGAAATGCAAACAAGACAGGCCTTCAGGGAACTACGGAGGCTTCCAGTGAGGAGAAATATAGTTGAACAAAGAATGTTGCTAGAGACCACGTTTAGACAAGTGAACTTGCTTCGTCGAGGCAGCAACAAGAAACTGTCAAAAGTAATCAATCAATCAATCAATCAATCAATCAATCAATCAATCAATCAATCAATCAATCAATCACGCAGTTTCATTTTCATGAACAAAAATTGCATATACAAGGATTATTTCGAGCGATAGCTAAAGTGGCAAGTGGCTGGTTCAATGCAATACGCAACAAAGTATGCTCAGGTCAGCTAAGATAAAAGAAAAAAAAACAACATAGTTACCTACATGTACATACATACGCCAATACATTTACTTTTGTTTCTGCCTTGACCAAGACAAGTCCACTTGTCGAAACGATGGCTCTGGTCACATTCCCCGTTCAACGATTTCTCAACGCATAAGCGTTGAGTCAATAATGATAATGGTTGAAAACACAGATGATGATTGAATAACGGCATAATGTTACGCGCATTCCATCTATATTCAGCCTCATATTTATACAAATGCTAACTTTTCTCTCGTACAGGTAGGCACGTTCCAGATATCAGGGACGGCGTTAGAGGGGGCACACTAAACGCATACACGCCTAACTCTTTCCTGGAGCACAACTTACCACTAGGCATGAAGGAAACGACTGCAACGCCCGTCAGTTCAAAGAAATCCCGTTTCCACTCACTTCAAGATGGCAGGTGGCGCGATATTGGTGGACAAGAAGAAAGCCCGCCCGATCGTGCCAGACCAGCAGCGAACCCAAGTTCGACGTTGTCCGTGGGAAGAGACGCACAGAAGGGGCTCAGGTGCTCAGTCCAAAACGAGAAGGATGCTGGCCTCGCTGCAAGTGACCGGACCGCGAAGTCTAGGACACAGTACGACGTCCCTTCACCTACACGGACTCCGAGTTCCGGTGCATCGACTCCAGCATACCAGTCGGGTCCATTCGCATCCAAGAAGAGTCCCCGAAAAACGCTGGACAAAAGGCAGCAGGTTAGGCCCATCCACTCTTCGACGACATCGCACCGGAACGGGATTCGTTCCCCCCAAACGTCTATCGTACCCAGTCTATTTCCGGTTCGTACGAGGAAACGCAATTCGGGTTTAACGAAAGGCGCTTCACCCTGCAATGGACGCGGCGGTACGCCGGCACCGCGTCGGTTGCCGTTGGTTACGAAAACCGACGACGGTCAGTGCACGGCCACTTCGGTCACTGCGGCTACACATGGGGCATCGCTGGTGGCGGAATCTTCAGCGTGCGACGAAAAAAAGGCGGTAAGAGGTGGCGCACCAAACGGAGCGACATTCGAGACGAGCTCTGCAGCCATTATTATGAAGTAAGGTGGTGCACTGGGAGAGCTTCAGTGGCGTAGCCAGTTGTGGCACACCGCCCCCCCCCCCCCCCCCCCCCCGAAATTTCGAAATTTTTGTCTGCCATGGGATATAGAGCACAACATGACACTCGACCACACTTACCTGCCCGGACTCCACGTTAGATTAAGGGCGTGCCCCCCGCCCCTCTCGAAACAAATTTCTGCCTATGCCACTGGCGAGCCTGTGTGTTCCTCTCTATGTCCGCTTTTCTTAGCGCTCCGTTTCGGTATCAATTCAGTTTCACTTTCAGTTTATTGGTTACATAAGCATCAGTTACCTAATACTTGTATACAGATGAGGGTCCCAAAGTATCAATACTGAAAACGGGACCCTGAGTTAAAAACTACAACAAAAGTGAATAACTCGGCAAAAGCCTAGCCACTCAGAGGTTTCCTGTTGCTCGGTGGCAGCCGCCACGGGGATGTGAATTTCACACCACCAGTTTCACAGAAGACATTCTTATTGTATACGGTTGAAGCTCTCCATAGTTTCCTATACTAAGGCTGCTCTTGGAGCAGCTGTATTTTCTGTTGTTCACTTCACACTGAAATCGTAGGTGTAAAATATTCGGATTTGTCTATTTGTTGTCAATGCTCACGCACCAGCGTTGTTTTCAGGCAGCGCAGACATTACTGGTTCTTATAGGCCTGGTGGAGCTAATTAGGCCACCGCGATAGGGATTTGATCCCGCGACCTTCGGGTCAGCAGTCAAGCTTTATAACCACTAGAACACCATGGTGGGTTAGTCCAGCATTTAATTGGAACGGATGAATGCATTGGCGCTCATGAGGATATACACTATCCATACGTTCGTTGCATCACAGTGCCGCATACGTGGTCATTTGACGGGCTTTGCACTGAATGCGTGATGCTGCAGGCCGCGATTTCCAAGTCGGGGCCACGGCAATCGGCGGGTGACGTCGACGCAGCGTTGAAGAACCTGCAGGACGTGATCAGGTGCGCCGTGGAGGTGTCCTTACTGCTGGCCCTGGTCGCCACGCTCACCGTTTGGCTGTGGCGCGGCACAGCGCCTCCGATGCCGGCCGGCTCGTGCGTCACCGTCGCATGCGCGACGTACGCGGCCGAGTTCAACGGCACGCTCAACTACAGCGTCGACCCGTGCGTCGACATGGACGCATTCGTGTGCTCCGCGTGGCGCAGTCGCGCTGACGGAGAGGACCGCAGTTCGCTGAGCCTCGTGTCGCACGTGATCCGGGAATACGAATCCAGGGTGGCGGACATATTTCTGACGGGTAGGACCACCTTTGCGGCGTCTAGGTATGTCGACGGCACTTATCAATTCCTGAAGTGACAAGTCTTAACGACGACAGCGTCATTTGCCTTGCATCTCTGGAACTTGCAAAGTATCAATTCGGGTAAAGGAGGTTTTAAAAAAGCTCAGAGGGACCTTCAAGCTTTCGCCTAAGGCGACTTGAAGGCGAAACCCATCTTTTTCTTCTCAGTAGATGTACTGATTCTCCCCGCCCCATCCGAACGGTATCTGCAGCTAACGCGATTTTGCACTGCCTCCAGGATTGGAGGCACTGGAAGCTTTCCGCACTGCCTCCGTGATCGGCTCACCTTTGACTAAGCGACGATATCATGTTGCGTCGTTATTATGTAACGTCATGATTGCGTCGCAAATTTTGGTGATCTGTGATGCCATCACGTGACGATGATTATTGCATCACTCATGTTGACGCCGCCGATAGTCAATTTTCGCGCTTGATGAGGCATCTAAGGTCTTGATAATTCTGGAGGGAAAGCGTTCACAAGGTCTTAGCAGTAGATTTGACGCCAGGATTTGCTTGAAGATCTCGAAAACATGGCTTTCTCATTTGATGTCTGATCACAGAGACTTTTGTTGACCAAAGAAGTACTTTTGTTCTGCTAACGTTTTGTTCTGCTAAACTTTCGTGTTTCGTACAACGAACGGGGTTCCACAGGGTTCCACAGGGTTCCACAGGGAGCACAGTGGCGATACTACTCGTTATGTTCTTTTACGTGGTACACAACGACGTCATATGTTCCACAGCGCGTGTAAGGAACCGGCCATAAGGTGGTGCTTGTTTCGGATGGCGTTTGTATCTCCAGAACAGGGCAACCCTATCGGCGCGCCATACCTTTGGACATTGACAAAACCAATTAATTATGCTCGCTGCGTGGTTCAAGTTCTCGGCGCCTTGACGCCTAACACTCCTCAATGACAGAGAGGTAATCCCCATGTTTCAAAAGCATCTTGCAGCATATCATCATAATTCTTATCATTTCGATAAGTAATAACCCAAGAAATCCTGCCTACTATGTGTGACAACTTCCGAATAGAGATGTTTTCTCCCCAGTTTCGCATTATTGCTCCATTCCGCACGCGCGCATAACTATCAATCTGCATATATGTCATGTATCCCCAAGTAAGTTCTTCAGTTGCGACTAAGCGGCATGCCCGGTGGAACAAACGAGCGCTATGGAACGGGGACATAGACAAGAGGCACACAGGACAGGCGCTCAAAAAATCCTTGAGCGCCTGTCCTGTGTGCCTCTTGTCTATGTCCCCGTTCCATAGCACTCGCTTGTTCCGCATCAAGTATGAACCAACTTGCTCAAACACAAGTCTTGCTATGCCCGGTGGTTTCGCCGTGTTTGGTTGTCAGTTGCGCTAATGTACCAAACTAGCATGAATGTAGTACATACGTCTTGTAGAAGATATTCTTTGGGACCTCATCTGATCGATGGGTTACAGTTGTCACGAAAAAGTTGAAGTGAAACCTTTCTGAACAGGATATTTCCATCATTTTTCTAGCATTATATGGAACTTCGCGGCGTCTTCTCGTTGTTGTAGCAGTATGGGTATAGAAAATCTACCTATCTATACATCTACCTGCATTGCCCCTTATCAACGCTTCATTTATGAATATTCTTCGTATTCTTTTTCATTCTCACGTATATCTTGTGCATGTGTCTCGTCCGTGTCTTGTATGCCGAGAGGCCCAACGGCGACGACTGTTGTCGTTGTAGGGTCCATGCTGGTTGAAAGTTTGGTCCAAAGTTGGTTTTGTTGCTGCACACGAAATTTTCAGACCAACTCTCCAAACATTAGCGTGCATTTGGAAATGTTTCGATTTCTGCACCCGACAGTTCCACTCCTATCCCTCCTAAGAACAGGCTGAAGGTTCTTCACTTATTGGCCGACAAGATTCCTTCACTCTGCTTCTGCAGAGTAAGTGAGACGTACTATATGTATCGCTATTGCCTGGGCAACTATAGTACTGCAGGTAAATAACTATAGTAGGGTAAGTATGCGTGGTACTATTATCCTGGCGCAGGTTGGCGACGGACTTTTTACGTACGTGTGCCAGGCAGCAAGCCGCGCCATCTCTAGACAGCTTCAAGCACTTCTTCGCACTCAATTTACTGCCGTGGCCCTTTGACGTTGGAGAGAATGTTGGTCCGGGTATGCTGCGCCCTCTGGAACGAGTCCTGACTCTGAGCCTGACGTGGGATATCGACACCTGGTTCCGTGCATACATGAACGTGGCCCCAGGTTACGGCTCTAACACTACTGCGACACTAGCCCTCTTCATTGAGGCAAGTGGTCATTGCTTTTATATGATTTCAGAGGAAGTCCTGAAGCTCGTGTGGTCAGCAATACATGTTGAGGGAATGAACCGGTGGCAGACTGTTTTAGTACTTCAACAGCGCAGCAAAATTAGAGATTGAGTTTGTGTTGCGTACAGTGCTCAGCGATATAAACGCGATACTCGGAGCGCGTGGCTGTTGACGGTGACGGTGAAGGTGAGGGTGTTCGTGGCGCGTGGTAATTGCATCCGGTAGTCATTCAGTCTGTGCTCCTCAGTTGTTCCGGCCGAGTGATATAAGCCTTTTTAACGGACGCCCGCCTGCTCCAGCCGCTTTGCGTGGCGCCGCACGCAAGCGCAGTGTTTTGAAGCCATGTGAAGCAGCACTCCGCCGGTGCCACGAAGAACCAGAGACTCGAGGGCTGTCTACCGGATTCAGTCACCATGTGGCACGAACGCTTTCGCTCTCACCCTCGCCCTCACCGCCAGCAGCCACGCACTCCGATTATCGCGTTTCAGTGGCCAATCGCTGCACATGTCAAAACAAATAAGCCCTGCCATCATGCATTGCCACCTGCTGACTCACGTAAAATCCTGCACCCATCTCTTTTTGTAATAAATAATAATATCTGGGGTTTAACGTCCCAAAACCAAGATATGATTATGAGAGACACCATAGTGGAGGGTTCCAGAAATTTCGACCACCTGGGGTTCTTTAACGTGCACCTAAATCTAAGTACACGGGCCTCAAACATTTTCGCCTCCATCGAAAATGCAGCCGCCGCGGCCGGGCTCTGTTTTTCCTAAATAAAAAATCGCAATACAGCCGTATTTCAAGTTTTCCCTCGAAGGAAAAGAAAGCTCGTAAGAGGTGCCTCTTGGGAACATAGAAATTGCTTAAATCTCCTAAATGCAAGAAATTCCTAGTGTGACCTTCCTTATATTGCCTAATTTCAAAGAGCATGACATACTTCAAACACACAGCCCTAACATAAGAAAGCGTAGCATGCACCTTATATGACCAACACCTATGAAACTTTACCGAAAGAGACCGCACGTATATTTGTAACAAGCGCCAAGTTGGTGCTGCTGTGCACTGGAAGTGCCGGGTCTTCATAGAGACCTTTTTGCATGACGACTCTTAGAACTTAGCAGTACCTTAAGACTAATGCTCACGTCTAGGGTAACTACATGAGAGACGTTTCTCCTTAAAGAGAATATCCACAAGATTCTTGAGGCTCCCCTGATTCTTGACTTACGCGTCTGGTGGTGGCAATCACACATCGGCATTCGTATGCCCTGGTGTATTTCTTGCGTTAACCTTATGTTTCACGCGCTGCCGAAGCGCATATCAGAGACCACGTATAGACAAGGGCGTGGTTAAGATCTGCTCTAGCAGAACCGTCGATTTATATTTCTTTAGAAGGCTTTTTATGAATATTAAGAAAACCGGAATTAAGTACTCGGCCGGATATGCTTCGAAGACAAGCCAGATTGACACTAGGTACACGTACCAGTAAATATCACATTCCACCCATATCGCAGACCAGCGCCCAGCCGTCCTTGTGGCTCGACTTCGTACGCTCCCTCGAGATGACCCAGAGCCGAGCGCGCTACTACCAGGAGATGTATCGTGCCTACAACGCAAATCTTCCAAAGCACGACGATATCATCCGCCGCATCGCAACAGAGAAGGAAATCCTCACCACCCTTGACACTGTGCGGTCATCGAAGACCGCTGCCAGGCCTGCAGTAACCACCTTACGCAAAATGTTGAGGATTGTCGCCTGCGGGAAGCTCTCCGACTGGCTCGAACCAATCAGGGCTGCCACTGGCTGGAACACCACAGGCCAGATCGTACGCGTGTCCGTGCAAGACGTGCGCCTGCTGAGGGTGGTGGACGAGTTGATAACAGCTCACAGCTCGCAACGCCTGCTGGAACACTTGTCCTGGTGGCTGCTTCAGCGGCTAACGGTGATTGGCTGGCCGCAGGGATATGCCGTCATTGCCGGAAGCGAAACGGTAAGTGTCCCTGTGCTCATCCCAACCTGTAGATTACGGAGACCATGAGCTTGTCATAAAACGAAGCCGTATAGTAAGTGTTGTCCTTTTAGATTTGTTTAATCATGGCAGCAATTACATGGACACTAGGGCGCACTTCGGACGTCTGCGTCGCCGTCAGGTTCAAATAGATGACATCGACTGCGTGTCGTGTGTTATGTGTGCGAGCGAAAGCTTCAGACGAGCGCGGCTCAAGCAGAGGTAAAACGCGCGCCGACCGGCTTCGTCGGGCGAATGAGCATGAAGGAGTGCCGATGAGGGGCTGGGAGGGGGGGGGGGGGCGTGTTTTTTGTCTATCGACTTTGAACTTTGATCAAAAGGGCGTGGTCTCACTTGCTATTTCGACAGATATCAGCAGACGGCTCCTTCCATGTAGGTGCTGTGCTCTCTTTCGGGCTGTCTGATGGCTCACTTCGCGCTGAGGCGCCAAACAGCCCGAAAAAGCGGCCGTATTATGCACCAGCGTGTAATAGAGTTACGCCGGATCGAATCCTGAGGAAGGTGGCTGTTTGCCTTACTTCGTATAACATTCCAAATCGTTGCTGTCGCATTTATTGCTTCGCCATGGCGGCGAAACTGGCTTTTTTTACTGTCAGTACAACGCATTCATGTGGTTCAGATATACGGACATTATCCAAGCGTTCGTGCATAGCCCACCCGATAAGACACTAGGTTTGTGACCGTGGGTCCCTGGGTTAGAAAACAAGCAGCAGCAAAAATTTTATTTCGTTTAATAATTTCTTTTGTGCCGACTCATCTTACGTGAAGTATACGGATGAACGGATAGGAAAACACACTTTTCCCGTTGAATCAGTTTCGTAATGCTTCCGTATTTAGAGGGGGTGCGATACTGCGCACTGGACTGTTGGAGCTCAAGCAAGCGCGCCAACGAGTGTGTCGACAGTCACGGACCCAGGCAGCAGTCAGTGTTGCCAGATGGCGCAGAGTGACATAGCCAAAACAGACTGATGTTATAGCACAAAAGTAACCAACCATGCAGACGCGCCTCGGTAGCTTGTAACCAAAATTTAGCCATCTTTTCTGCTAGTGTAAAATGGCAAAAAAAAGAAGTCATGGAAAAAAGCTGGTAGCGTTCTTTTTATTTGCGAGTAAAGGTGCTTACTCAAAAGATGAAACACATGGCCAAACCACGTGTTTGACTACACTAAAACAACACAAAAATATCACAAGGAGCACAAGGATTGACTAGAAAGGGTAATGCACGCGAAAAAAAAAAGTCATACGAATAATTCGCAATGGTTTCCTAGTGGCTAAGGTACAAAATTTCCTGAAGCTCTACAGTGCAGTCTCTTTCATATCACATTTTGAATGATAGGGATCGCAAACGCCATCGACCACCTATGTAAACATCATATATAAGACCAAAGAGTACATTAAAAATCAAATAATTCTGGTCTAAGTGAGTTGACTTGGCTTATCGGAGATTAGCAAAATATCATCCTAAAGCCTCTAGCACTTCGTCACTCCTTATTGATAGCACCTCCTCTTCTGAGCTTTCCTGCATCTCCGAAGCGTTCAATAACTTCTTTCAATCTGTTTTCGTCGATGACGATGGCTCCACTCCACCTTTTAACCCTCCATCCCTCCCAGCGCGCCCCGACATTGTTATTACTTATGAATGTGTACATAACCTTTTGTTGCATGTTAACACAATCAAAAGCAGTGCACGGTCCTGACAACATTCCCAACATTTTTCTTAAACGTTACTCTAAGTGGAATGCTCGCTACCTAACAATCATCTTTAGGAAATCACTTGAGATGTCTACCGCTCCTTGCATGTGGAAGACAGCTAACGTCATCCCAGTCTTTAAGTCCGGTAACAAACAAATAATTTCTAACTACAGGCCAATTTCATTGCTATCTACCACAAGTAAGTTACTAGAACACATTGTACACAAACACACTGCTAAGTACTTAACTGAGAATAATGTGATCTCGTCCTGCCAGCACGGTTGTCGAACGGGTTACTCGTCAATCACGCAACTCGTCGATTTTTCGCATGACATTGCTTCGGTAGTTAATGATCAAGGTCAGCTGGACGCTATATTTATAGATTACGCCAAAGCTTTTAACTTGGTCTGTCACAGTAAACTTCTTCTCAAGATTCGCGAGGTAATAAAAAATGACGCACGGATTTCTTGGATCGCTGATTACCTGCACCGTAGACATCAGTATGTTTCTTTTAAAAAAGCAAAGTCCAATACCGTCGACGTTAAATCCGATGTCCCCCAAGGCTGTGTATTGGTCCGCTTTTATTTGTCATTTATATTAATGGTGTCGTGAAGATCATTCAAAACACGTCAGTCAAACTACGTGCTCATTCAGGTGACTGCGTTCTATATTCTGTAATTTCCAAGAGTGCTGACCAGTTTCTATTAAATGAGGTTTTTTCTAGGTTCTGTACCTGGAGCGATTCATGGCAACTATCTACTAATCTAACGAATACAGTCTCTATGACTTTCTCTAGCAATTTAAGCCGTTTCGTTTTTCTTATGGTTACAGTGGAACTAACATTACACACGTAGGTGAGTTTAAATATCTTGGCGTGACTTTCACGCATAAAGACCGCATTCACTCGAAGGTCCTTCGCAGACTATTCTGCTTAAACCGCACATTTGAATTTGAACTTTATTTATTTCAACATTCGGGATGCTGAGGGCCGTGGTCAAAAAGCCTCTAATGGGCTTGACTGGGACCACGACCCCTTACAAATGGGCAGCATAGGCAACACTTTTATTGCAGTGACAATGTACAAAAATTTGAGCAAGTATAAAGCATAAAGCATAATAAGCATAAGCATAATAAAGCATAAGCATAATAAAGCATAAAGATTGAAAAGTAATAAACTCAAAGAAATGACCGTAATTATTTCCTTACACATACGATATCAATAAGAGAGTGTAACGATGCAAGAAAAGAAGATCGCAAGATTAGCACCAAAGTAAAAAATATGGGGCATGTGCCCATACGCTTACTACACTTACAATCAGAACAGTCACTCAAATGGAAGACGATATGGCATTCAAGTGAAACGGCAAGCGAAAGCGCAGCATTTCTTTGCCGTAGTTAGTGCGCGTGCGTGGGATAAACCATGTGTGATTGAAACGCGTGTTATAAAGAACTTTGCGGTGGTTTAGGTTGGCAATGGTTCCTAAAAGGTTGTCGCCTTTTAATCCTGCCTGGTAGCGTTTCACAAGCATTGCGCGGTAGTATTCAGGTAGAGGTAGCAGCTTCATGTCGTGAAATATGGGAGTGGTGTGACTGCGATATGGAGCATTTGCAACGGCACGAACAGCCCTTTTCTGTATGACGTGCAGTTTGCGGATATTTGTTAGAGTTGTCGTACCCCAAACCAGATGACAGTAGCTGACGTGAGATAAAAACAGGGATTTATAGATGAGAAGTTTAACTGCCTTAGGTAGCGAGAAACGCACCCGGGATAACATGCCCGAAATCCTTGATATAGTGCCACATAGTTTTTCAGTGTGTGCGTTCCAAGACATGTGTTGATCGAAAATTATTCCCAGACACTTAATACGCTGTACTATCTCAAGTTCTGAACTGCCAAGTTTTAATGGGACATGACAAGGGGTTTGTTTATTTTTCGGCCTGAAATATACAGCTTTTGTTTTTGATGTGTTAAGTTTTAAACAGTTAACGCATGTCCACGTGGCCAACTTCGCCAGTACCTCATTTGCGTCATTGAGGGACGCTACCAAGGACTGCATTCTAACTGCATATAAAACCCTAATCAGGCCAATCGTGGAGTACACGTCGGTTGTCTGGTCCCCCTACTTCTCTTGTGACGTAGCCAAGTTGGAATTTTCGCAAAGAAAAGCGATAAGGTTTATATATAGCAGATACGATCGCCACTTTTCCCCTTCATTGCACGCACATAACTTATCGCTTGAAACACTAGCGCACCGACGCACGTGCGAACGCCTTGTCAGTCTGCATAAGATTGTACATGAATCATCGGTTATCGCGGCACCTGTTTCAATTGTGAAGCGTCCTACTCGTGCTACTTGAAGCTAGTTTCCCTTAATCTTGTCTCATTCCGCCCACGTTTAAGTAGTTTCAAATACTCAATTTTCCCATTCACAGTCGAACCCTGAAATGGTCTTGACGGCGCACTTCGCCAGTTACCTTCCGCAGAATTTTCGGAAGAAATTCGTCGACATGTACCTCACGAGTTCTAAATGCGCGGTGTGCTTTTTTGTATATTTGTGCCTTTTTCTACCATCTAACAAGTGTTATTCGACGCAATGTTGATGTGTTACACGCACATTTGTATAACTTGCCTTTTTTATGCGCTTGTTAAACCATGCAGTTTAGCGTTCATTTATATGCTGATTTGTTTCATGTTATGCCTGATTTGCAAGCAACTTCTGTACCCACACCTGCAATGTCTTGCAACGAGACGGCAGTATATGTAACTAAATAAAATAAATAAAATTGGTTCAATAGATAAACAGCACTATTAAATATATCCAAGAAGCGTAGGCTTGGTTTGAAGTCTGGGAGCTGCTCCCAATCTTTGTGGTATTTTCTTCTATATTTCGCCCACTTCCTCACGGCGCACACAGCATAAAGAACCACCTGCGCACACGTGAAATCGAACTTGAAGCGAGCAGCTGGCCGGCGTCGGCTAAAAGCCGCACGCCGCAACTCTGGCCAAGACCAACCCGATGATGATGATGATGATTATCATCATCATCATATGGGGCTCTTCGTAACGGGTGAACGTAGAAATTAGGTCCTATAGGACCTAATTTCTATAGGACCTAATAGCACGAAAACCGGTGCATCGCGTCACGCCATGGACGCAGGTACAGGTGTCGAAACACACAGAAAAACGTTGCACCAACAGCCCGTCGAACGTACCCCGAATCTTGAAACACGTTTTTTATGGTTCCTGATCCACATCAGAATATTGAAACACACAGAAAAACGTACCCCGAATCTTGAAACACGTTTTTTTTATGGTTCCTGATCCACATCAGAATATTGCCCAAAAATAGCCTGACAGCCAACTCATCTAGAAGGTAGCAAAATGAAAATTGGAGATCGGACACCGACACCGTCTGCGCGTATTTGGAGCCGCATCCTCCCAGAAATGGGCGTTTGCGCCATAACGCATGACCACTGTAGATGCTCTGGCATCTTGCAGTAAGTATGTGAGATTTTTGCTGGCGCTATTGCATAAGATCGAACGGTGATGGTGCATGAGGAGCAGGATGAATCGGTAGAATATTCCTTTAACCTGAAATGTTAGTGGGTTTCACTGAAAGTATCAATAAAATGATTTGACATTTTTACCTTAAAGGAAGGTCAATGCCAGCGATCTGGTTTAGGAGGTAAAAGAGGCAATTTCTCGCATCGACGACGCCGATCGGCTGTATTAGTTTTTTTTTAATGCGAATGCATTTCTTAGTCGGGCTATGTCAGGCGTCGGTGTCCGCGCGCCTCTCCGTTCTCACTCCCTCTCCCATAGCAACAGCTGCGGGCGCGCGCGCTTATCCTCGCCCCTAGCAACCGGAGCAGGTGGTGCGGGCGGAGTAGCGGAGAGTGAGTGGAGAGGAGGAGCGCGCTCTTGCGTGTGAGGGCGCTCGCATCGCGGGAGCTCGGCGGAGCTCCCGCGTGTGCGGAGAGAGTGTAGGAGAGGGTAGGTGCAGTGCTTCGCCGCTCCTTCACTCGCCGTTCGCTCTCTCTCCTCCCTGCGCCACCGCCTCAATGCAGTGCGTTTGAAACACGTTTGTAGCGTTTGTGCTGCCTTGGCACAGCCTGAAAACAGCGTGTTCTAAACGCGTTTGTGCTGCATTGAAGGCGGCGGCAACATCCCTGAGGTGATTACGAACGCACGTAGGAAGCGTTCGTTGAAAGAGGCGCCCAAAAGGGAGACACTTGAGCGCGTCGCCGTGTCCAGCTTTACGCCATTAAAATTACTACGCCGTGTACTCTCGGCGCAAGAAATGCATTCGCATTTCCTCACGATTCCCTTCGGGGAGCTGGGGGCATTTTTTTTACAAATGTGACTGCAACGCATTCGAAGACGACATACAGACAGACGTAAACGAGCACTCACTTCCATATGAAATTTTGGTGTGAACAAGAAACAAATATGACCAAGACAGTACGATAAAACGTTCACCGACGATTACGATACCGCCTGACGCGAATTCTGAACACAGCTGTTTATCTGTTTTTACTTTGCGATAAGTTGAGCAAATGCGCATGCTTCAAGGCGACGCGGCGCCAGTAGGCGTATAGTATGCTCGGTTTTCGCGTCAACGGAACGTGGTGAACCTGGCGTCGCCAACTGCCGCCGCCGCTTGTTGACGCGAACGCTGCGCCGGACTTTATTATAAAGGGCCCTTAAGGTTCCGCTAGAGCGTTCCACACACGAAGTGTCCCTTCAACCAACTCATTTCTTCTCCTAAATCTCGCAGGTCAACATAATTTCCCGTGCCCGTGAGCGAGAGGCATGCGTTGCGCTGTCATAAGAAGCGCGAGCAGGCACGAGGCATTTCAGACGCTAACAGAGCGGAGCGCAAGCAGGCATGAGGCAATGTAGACGCAGTCTCTCTTTCGTCCTCGTTCACTCTACTGGTTACGCCGACGCCAACGGCGACGCCGCTCAACGCAGGAACAGGATCCAAAGAGCTGCGCACTAAAAAGCGCCTCTTTCCAATGCACGAAGCCGACATGATCAAGCACTCAAAGCAACCTAAGCACGAAAGGCGCCCTCACGATGAAGGAGAGCGCATGTGTGGGCCCAAGAAAGCGGCTTGGTTATATATGCTTGTTCTTCACAATAAAATTTCTGTCGGAAGTCAGCGCTCCTTTTTGTCGGTCTGCCTGTCTGTTGTCTTCACATGCGCTGCAGTCGCATTTGTAATGGAACACCAACTAGCCCGTACCTGCTCATTGCTTCTTTGTTAGCTCGTCAGTCGCGCCCTGCGTGTGGCGGAAACAAGAGGGCGGTCGGGTCAGGATGGGTTGGCATTGGACTCGTAAAATTTTCGTGCCAAATAAAAATGTCAGTTTCATCAAATGTGATGTTCTTTACCTCCCTCAACGGTGCTCTAAGTGGGCGCGGGTGACATGTCGACACGACGGCTCAGGGCAACTGCCGCAGGGTTGACATAACACCGTGGCAGCTGCGATGGGCGTCTTGCAACGCAGCCTGGACACGGAACACTGCTAATGGCTTCGATTAAGTTAGGGGGGGGGGGGTGGAGCGGTAGCACCTCGATAGCTGAGCGCGAATGGTACATTGATGGAAAAGTAAACTCACAGGGTCGCTTATGCATTCGCCTAAGACGAATGGAAGGCAGAATCCACCTTCTTGGTCTTGTTCTTCTCAATGGCAGTATGAATCATTACCCTTCCCATTGCGAAAGCTTTCTGCCCCTAACGTGGTTTTGCGCTGCCTCCATGATCGCAGGCCTAACTTCTGCGCCTCGCCTGGTCTTGCCCTGCCTTGGTGATCGGCCGACCTTCGACCAAGCAACGATGTCATGTGATGATGTCGTCACGTTATGAGACGCCATGTTGAAGTCTCACATTTTGGCCATCTGTGACGTCATAATGACGTCATAAGTGACGTCATCACGTGATGATGATTTTTAACATCACGCGTGTTGACGCCCCCGACGCCGACGGTCAATTTTTGCGTTTGATGAGGCGTCTGACGCTTCCGCCTTAAAAGGAGCGCTACTTTCTGCAGCCTAAGCGAGAGCACGGCTGAGCGCCACAGGAAAGGAAGCAAGGGGAGAAGAAGATAGTTGGGAAGAAAGCAGGAGCGTTCCTCATGGATGGTGCCTGCTTGGCTCACGAAATGAGACCGTGGATAAAGAGTCTGTGCTAGTGCAAAATAAACATATTCCTTCCGGTTTTACGAATATTCCGAAAAAAATTCTTCCGGTTTTTCGAATATTCATGTCTTCTTAAAAGTATCGAACGATGATTCTGGTTGATGTTAAGCGTTATATTAGACACATATGATATGGGAGCATAACATGACTTAAGATAAGGGTCAGTTGTTTGTCAGGACAGTTAATGAAAATAATTGATGGAGCTAATGAAAGATTCCAAGCGCCTGGCGGAGCAGATCTCAACCGCGTGTCTCTCTATACGTGGTCCCTGAGATTCGCTTCGACAAAATGGTACGAAATCGATGGTTCTAAGTTCAGGTTAAGAGTTATATAAAGCCCTAAACATTACGTGCCTCACGAATCGAGAAAAGTGAGGGTCGGCTTCGGCGGCGGCGTCAAAACGAACGATTCGAAAATTCACGCGATCTGAGATTACGGCTTGATGATTCCATCACGACTTGCGACTGTATAATGACATGATGACGTCACTATGACGTCACATAAGATGACGTAATTTTATAATGTCATCACAAAAGTCATCACATAATAGGTGTGCCGATCACGGAGGCAGTGTAAAACAAGGTGAGCTGCAGAAAACTTACAATGCTTCCGATGGCGCAGTCACTCCAAAACCACTCTTGGTGTAGACAGCTTGCGGGGGGAGGGGGCGCAGGGATTAAGATATTGTCTAAGAAGAGAGAGAAGATGGCTCACAGTTAATCACAAGTTTACCAACGCAGTAAATGCGAGTGCCACTCTCAGACACCCCCCCCCCCCCCCCAAGTCTTGCATTGGTCTCTTTACGTTTCTTTGTCTGCTTTTTTATTTATTTATCTTTCTTTTGTCGCAGGCAGCACGACACGCTGCGAAGATGGACTGCTACGCGTTGGCGGCCACCAGGTTCGCTCTGCTCTTCGCATCTGAGAGCGCCGTTCAGCTGTTCACGGTTGAAATGCGCCAACGCGCCGAAGCATTTCTGAGAGACCTGGTGTCCGATTTGGCTGACGCAGCTGGCAACGCTGCCTGGCTCAGCAACAAGACCAAGGCCGTCGTTCGGAAAACTCTTCTGGATATTGAAGTACGCACTCGACGCTTTATTTATAAAGGTGCTTGAAAGGGCCGATAAAGGCGTACAATCAAACGAATTTCTAATGGTGCACTCAGGACCTTCGACATACTTTGTTTAGAGTTCTCACAGATTTGGGCTCCAAATATAGCCTGGGCCAAATGAATCTGTTTTTACGCAGGTTCGTTCCTTGTAGATGCTTTAGAATAAACTTCGTTATACAGGTAAGGGCTTTGCACAGGTCGAGTAGCGTAACGCTCGCAATCATAGGCGTGCGCGCGGGGGGCGGGGGGGTCGGGGGGGTCGGGGGGGGGCAAAGCCTGCCCCATACACTCAGTAGGGAGGGGGCTGCTGCGACGAACCTTCGCCCCCCCCCTCCCTGATGAGGAACCCTGAGCACGACTATGCTCGCAATGTAACCTTGACATAAGGAAACGTTTCCTTACGCAATTCATTTCGTTTTGAAGGCACTCACTGAGCTTCGTTACAAAGGTCAATTTGTTACAGAGGTCGCGCACGGTAGATCTCGCGATATAGACGGTAAGGAATCTTACGTTGTGGAGGCGCTCATTCAAAAGTCGGGACGTAAGGCATTATTCGTTATAAAGGTAAATTCGTTACCCAAGGTTTTATTGTGCTTTGTTAGAAGGGCCACGACGTTGTAAAGGTCGCAAATCATAAATATCGCTGTGGAATCGGAACGTAAGCGATCGTCCGTCGTGCAGGCGTTCAACTGTAACCCAGCAAGATAAACACGACACAAAAAAATTCTTGCTGTTCAGATCATTTCGTTATGGAGGCATTCGCTAGATTTCTTTACAAGGGACCCTTCGTTGTAAAGGTTGCAAACCGCAAAGCTGGTGGTATAGTCGGGACGCAACGATACCTACAATGTACACGCGTTCAACTGCAACGCTAGCAATGCAGTCCGAACAGTTATTTGTTACAGGTCACTTCATCGTTGAGGCATTCATTGAAGAGGGGCTCGACAGTGCAAGCGTGATTTTTTTTCGAATACTGTTGACGTGCGATATACGATGGTGCTGGACTTCCAAGCGCTAAAGCGAAATGCAGGCCTCAAAGCGTCCGCGCATATTTTTGATAGAATAGCATTTATACACCTTTGTTTCGCTTTTGACAAAGCGACTGTGTTATGACGTCATGACGCAGAATGCGGTCACGTATGAGCAGAACATTGCGACGTCTGGTCACTCACTCTGGCTTCCATTATCGCCACCTATGCGCATCTGTACGCGTGATTGCCGATTTAACTTCAAAAGAGACGATTAGGGATCAACTGCACTGCATTACTTTATACTTTATCCGCGTGGGCTGACTTTATGGTACATATAAGTCTGCCGTTAGTGTGCAAGCAAGTGGTGTCATCAGTGAATATGTTCAGAAACGTAATAGTAAAATCAAGTCAAATAGAAGTATCGAATAGTGGCAGCTTGTCGGCTTCATCATTGTATATCTACGAAGGCATAAGAATGTATATATTACCAAGGAATTTGAAACATATATGTACATTTGATAAAGTACCTGGCTGAATAGACCTCGGGAGCTTACCTCACAGTTCGTCACCCGAGAAAGCCATATGTGCACTTCTGCAGTGTAGCTAAGCTGCACTGTGCGTTCCGCATTGCGAATGATGTGCACTCCTGCTTTTTCTTAACCCGCCGTGGTGGTCCAGCGGTTATGGTGCTAGGCTGCTGACCGAAAGGTTACGGAGTTGAATCCCGGCTGTGGCGGTGGCATTTCGATGGAAGCGAAATGCTTGAGGCCCGTGTACTCAGATTTAGGTGTGCGTTAAAGAACACCAGACCGTCAAACATTCCGGAGCTCTCCACTACGGCGTCCCTTATAATGATATTGTGGTTTTAGAACGTAACACACCACCAACAACAAAATAAAAGCTTTTTCCGGCGATTTTACTTCTTATTTCCCCTTCACGTGCAAGTTAGCAAAGAGGACGAAGTCTAGTTAACCTCTGCATACATACATACAAATGAATTTTTTAAATGACCAAAGGGACTAGTGTCTGCATTCACTGTATTTCATTTCTCTTTCTCTCTTTGGAATACTGCAGTTACGAATATTCAGTATTTACCACATCCATATTTACCGCCACAGTAATAGCAAAAACAGTGCAGCCTGACAAAGAAACTAAGTCACGTGACTTCAACTACCAAATTTACTAGCATTCTATTATCGCTCTATAGCACTGTCAAATCCTCACAAGCGTGGGCTGAATGATGACTAGGATTGCTAAACGATTGCTACTGACTGCTTATGTTAGTTACCACTATCAGAACACGAGCAATAATATAATCGGAGCCCAATGATTCGGTTGTGCAGCAATGTTTTCAACCGCTGTGATGGCTCATCGACTATGACATTGCGCTGCTCAGAGCGAGGACGCGGGTTTGATTCCCGTCCATGCCGGCAGCATTTCTATGGGGGCATAATGACGAAACTGCATTGGCGTCTTGAATTGGGCTGGTTGGTACGTACTGATTTCGAACAAAGAAACAGCGCTAGAACAAGACGAACACGAGAGGACACAAAGGCGGCCCTGACTAGCAGTCATATTTTATCGCGTTCGCCCGTTGATGTATACAGGCGTGTAAATAGATTTCAGCAATGACCACGTGGGCTGGCGCTACAAACCCAGTTTCTTAAAAAGTATCTACCTTACACGTCTGCACACTCTAAAGTGGTAAAACATGGCGTCGCGTAATCTTGCTTGTTGGCAGCTCTTTCACGGTCTTGCTACTACAAAGTGAGTGCACGTTTTCACGTGCTATTGGAGAGGCTACTTAAAGCAAGTTTTCCTTTGACTTTGCTTTCCAATGTTGCTAATCAAATGCGTGCAACTTTAAAGGACCCCTGACACCAAAATTGAAACCTCGAGATGTTTTTGTTGTCGACTTTCCTGTATACGGGGACACATCTGACTGATTATTAGTGACGAACGTTGCCTTTAAGATATCTTAATTTGGTTTTAAAAGTAAGCGTGAGTGCTCATTTGAGTTGGCTGCACCTCGCGACATCCTGGTATGACGTACATAGAGGCCCCGTGTGACGTTCCACGAGTAAAGCAAGTATTGTGGACGTCACGGAAGGTTTGCGGGGTGCACGTGCACAATACGACGACTGGCACCCGGCGAGGCCTATTGTTCCGCACCCCTCTCGCTTTGTTATCGGGCTGCTCTCGAGGTAGTTTTCGTGAGGGGACTTCAATCTCTACCGCGCGCGGGGCCCCGATTTGAAAACCGCGCTTTCAACGTCACCACAGCTTGAGTGCACGTGGTCTCTGACGCTCCCCCGCATGGGGCGCTAGTTTCTTGTGGTTTTTAGGCGGGCGTTTTGAAGTGACGCTAAAATGGTCACAATTAACTACGCTAGAATTAGTTATACGATACGCTAGAGCATTTACGATTTAACTTAGGGATTACCAGACACAAAGCTACAAATTACAGTAAAAAAGTCACCAACAAAAATTTTGCTGTCAGGGGCCCTTTAAAATCGTCAAAAAACGAAAAGAAAATGAAAGAGCACCCTCATGGAAATATACCGTCGTCATTCCATAAGTGTCACGCAACCCTAAGAAAGATGCTCAAAAATCCAGAGTAAAGATCGTCTTCAACGCCCGTCACAAGCTATCTAGCCTCTGCAAGGGGATTAATGGTGAACAAGCAAAAACATTTAGCAAAAAGTCACGCACAACAATTTGTTGGAGGCCGAAGCAATGGTATACAGGGTGTCCCAGCTATCACGCAGCACGATTTAAAAAAGGAGGAACGGCGTTACGCGAAGCGAACCTACTGCATATTGTTCCTAGTACACTGCAGTAGCCACTGCTATTTCTTTCGTTAAACACGTTTAATTAATTAGCCATAATTATAATTTTAACTCGACAAGTACTCACCTAATTGTCAAAATGCCAAGGAGGCGTTTCTAGGCATGCTCAAATGGCATTTAGCAGCGCTATTTTCAACAACGCATTAATTACGTGCTCATTTTTTCCAGCTGATAAAGAAAGCCCTCGAAATATGAAAAATAACACGTGACTACGCTACCACCCGCAAAGGAAACCAGCGCCCTGAGATAAGCTTACTGCAAACAACCGATTTTCCTGTTCTCGGTTGCCAGAGACAGCGTTCCGCGTTTTGGCAAGGCTAAAGGTCGGGTGCCAATAATATGCGTCGCAGTTTCGCTAGGATTCGTTCCGTTTGATAATACGCCACTCTCATTATCCATATCTCACGGTCGACTGTTCTCATTGATAACGCGGCAGGAGCGCTGTTCTGATTACGGCCTGACTCTGTAAAACCAAGCGGCGCGTTTCTTAGGCCAGGGAGTGGCAGATAGGGCGATCGATATATTTTTTTTTTCTTTCTGCATTTTTTCCTTGATACTGGCTACCTCATAGCAAACTTGTTTGAGGGCGCTGGTTCCCGATGCGCGCAGCGACCTAGTCACGCGTCACTTTTCATATTTCGCGGGCTTTCTTGATCAACCGGAAAAAATGAGCGCGCAATTAGCACGTTGTTGAAAATAGCGCAGTTAGATGCCATTTGAACATGCCTAGATACGCCTCATTGACATTTTGACAATTAAGTGAGTACTCGTGGAGTTATAAATAGAATTATGACTAATTAATTAAACCTCATTAACGAAAAAAATAGCAGTCGCTACTCCAGTGTACTAGGAACAATATGCAGTAGGTTCGCTTCGCGAAACACCGTTCTTCTTTTTTTTAAATCGTGCTGCGTGATAGTTGGGATACCCTGTATATAAGATTCCCCTGACATGCGGACGGTGCTACATCGGGTCGATTCCACGAAAGATCGAAAAACGGTGTATATTTGATGTTTCCGATTTTCCTGATAATTTTGTATGTTGTGCACCTTTGACTGCACAGCACGAAATCGCAGTTCGTTTTCAAATAAAAATTTTGTTCATCACTGGAAAATTCGACAAGTGTCGCCGGTTGACGACGACCATTTTACGAAGAGTGCGTTTTCGTAAATTCGCAATCATGCTGGCAGCTACTGAAGCTATATATTATAAATATCTTTCTTTTTGGCGGAAGTAGAAGTAAAGAGGAAATAGCTCTTATCATTTCATGTAATTCTGAGTAATGTATGTATTTTTAAAAATTCACGAAAAACGCTGCGTTTCTGAAAATCAGTCAAATTTGGGACGCTATGGCTACTTCTGTGAACACCTTAGCTTGTTCATATTTGCAGTATGAATAGGCCTTTATGTGAATAATGAACCTCTGCATTTGTATTTCTCTAATAACTTTCAAAGTAGTAAATTTTCATGCTCGAAACACCAAAAAGAGAAAAGTGCTCCTCGATTCAAAAATCTATATTAAAAAAAACCCAATCTCAATTTTGTTCAAAGTCCCTCAGAATGTTCTCAAAGGACTGCAGAATGATATTATGATAAAACATGTTGCATCATTTTTATTAGCACAAAAGCAGAAAATGTCAAACATTGTGTTTCCAGAGCGTTGTGGCTACTGCGTGAAGGACATCTCTAGTAACAAGAAAATACAGTAACACGTCTTTTTTCTTCTCTGAGCTTCGCTAAACAACAGTAATGATCTATTGTCGGAAAGTGGGAACTGTTTTGTAAAGAAAAAAAGATCATTCCAATTAAATGCATTTGCGTGGTTTGCGACTTCACGCCAGTGTTAGACATCCCTCAGTCCACAGTAGGCACTTTCAGTTGTAGCCTCCGTTTCTTTCATCTATTTCAGTTGAGTATAATTCATATCTTGAGTGCTAAAGAACGCATTCCCTTCATGCGTCTCTTATGATGATGTGGTGCGCCAGAATTGAGAGATTGGTATAAAAGCCAAGGTCTCTTCATGAATGGAAATGAATTTCTGGAGAGCGGTCGCCAAGACGTGTGGTTTTTGTTGGCCCAAATGTGTACGTTGTCAAACCTTATGTGATCAATGCAGAGTTTAAAAAGAATCGATTACGTGAAGATTGGTGGCAGCAGTTTTGGCCACGAACAAAACACGTTTTGTTTGCATTGCATCTGCTGTGTTTTGCATCTCCTTGTATGTCTTGAAGCAGTGCTGGCAGATCTGGTCTCCCTCTTGAATTGAGCGCGCATCCTACTTCATGACCCTCCGCAAAAGAGACTCGATACGATATCTTCTACGTAACGAAAATTCCGCCGCAGCGGAATTTTCTTTTTGTGCACCATGAGGCAGTCCGTACAAAATCTCGGTCATGTCTATAACGCCTACCCGTAGCCACCTTCAGAGCGTAGGAGCGTAGGAATCGCATCAAGATGAAGCACAATGTCGATGCTTAACTTCTATCTCAGGTGGTGTTTGGCTGACTGGCACAGCCGTGCTCGTTGCTGTCGTCTGCTCAGGCGGGCGTCTATCGCGCCGCCCTTTGCACCTGTCCGCCTAACGCATGCTACTCCGTTTACACGAGTGCTTGTAGCGCGGGCCACTCAATCCGCCACACGATCCGCACGGTGCGGATCCAGAGACCGGGCGGGAGAGCGACGAGCGGTGAAAAATGTATCGTGTAACCAACGCAATCGACACCCCAGCATTTTCTCGTGCAGAGCGACAAAGCCTGGCAAACAATGTGTGGCTGCTGTGCTTAGGTTGCACTGCGGTACTCGCCGTTCACCACTGTCGCTTTTTGCGATTTCTCACATTCTTACAATGCATGATCGACTCAGCTACACAAATTTCGCGTTTAGCTTCGTTGCTTTTATATAGGTAAGCGAATTTACTTTAAAAAAATTATCCAGAAGAATGAAAATGTCCGTGCTGCCCGTCGACGAGGAATATAAGTGGTGTCGCAAATGCATTTAATTGGAACGATCTTTTTTTCTTTACAAACCAGTTCACACTTTCCGACAATAGATCATTACTGTTGTTTAGCGAAGCACAGAGAAGAAAAAAGACGTGTTACTGTATTTTCTTGTTACTAGAGATGTCCTTCACGCAGTAGCCACCACGCTCTGGAAACACAATGTTTGACATTTTCTGCTTTTGTCCTAATAAAAATGATGCAACATGTTTTTTCATAATATCATTCTGCAGTCCTTTGAGAACATTTTGGGGGACTTTGAACAAAATTGAGATTGGGTTTTTTTTATTATAGATTTTTGAATCGAGGAGCACTTTTCTCTTTTTGGTGTTTCGAGCATGAAAATTTACTACTTTGAAAATTATTAGGGAAATACAAATGCAGAGGTTCATTATTCACATAGAGGCCTATTCATGCTGCAAATATGAACAAGCTAAGATGTTCACAGAAGTAGCCATAGCGTCCCAAATTTGACTGATTTTCAAAAACGCAGCGTTTTTCGTGAATTTTTAAAAATACATAATTTGCTCAGAATTCCATGAAATCATAAGAGCTATTTCCTCTTTACTTCTACTTCCGCCAAAAAGAAAGATATTTGTAATATATAGCTTCAGTAGCTGCGAGCATGGTTCCGAAGTTACGAGAACGCATTCTTCGTAAAATGGTCGTCGTCAACCGGCGACACTTGTCGAATTTTCCTGTTATGAAACAAATTTTTATTTGAAAACGAACTGCGATTTCGTGCTGTGCAGTCATATGTGCACAACATACAAAATTATCAGGAAAATCGGAAACATCAAATATACACACTTTTTTGATCTTTCGTGGAATCGACCATCGGCCAAATTGGCCAATGTATCAATGAAGATTACGAGAGCATAAGCACTCGCTTAAAAGGGTCTGTGAGCCTTTACGCTTGTGCATCGCTGTAAGAAATGTGATTGCGAGCCAATTTTTAAAGACTGTCAAATTATAGGCACTCACGCAGAGCAAAGCCAGCGCGCAATCTTTGAGGCCTTCTGCACCTAGAGAATGTGGCGAATGTTGTGTCAGCGTAGCTTCCCTATTGCTCCGCAAAAATGAAATGATGTACCCATCGAAACTGTAACTTAGCATTGTATACAGTGATATCTTGTTCCCCGATATCTATACCGATCGTGTTTTTCCTGTATATGTGGACGTGCAAGCGCAATAAAATATGGTTGTTAGTGAGCGCCCTGTTTCTGTCCTCTTGTATTAGTCTTGTTCTAGCGCCGCTTCTTCGTTCAGAAAGTGCAACGTACGTAGATTTAGCTGCACTTTACAGAGTTCCAGTTGCCCATAGTTAATAAGGCGGAAGCCTGAAATGCCTCATCAAACGCTACTGGTGACCTTCGGAGGTGTGTGATGCAAAAAATCACGTGACGACGTCACCCTATGACGCCACTATGACGTCACAGGTCGTCAAAACTTGTGACGTCTTGGTAACATCACTATGACGTCGAATGATGACGTCATCACACGACATCCTCACTTGGTCAATGGTGGGTCGATCACGGAAACACTGCAAAACCATGTGAGGTGCAGACAGCTTCCGATTCGTCTGATCCCGGAGACAATGCAAAACCACGTTGGGTTCGGAAAGCTTTCGGGCGGGATCAATACAATCGACGAATAAGAAAAATGAGATTGCTTTCGCCTTCCGGTAGTTTCAGGCTATTGCATGAGGGACCATGTGACTTTTCCGTAGTTCTGCGCAAGGCCTTTCTCTATAATCAAATGTTACTTAGTTACGTAAAAACCTAGAATGTACGATACAACTTCTTTCTTTTATCCTCTTCCTTTCTAAAGGTGCTTCTATGGCCTCCAGACTTGGGGGCCTCGAACGCGACGCTCTCGACGTTGTACTCGAACTTCTGTGTCTCCAGCAAGCTTGGAAACAATGCAGCCAGTGGTCCGTCCTCGCCTCTCAATGCAACTGAAGAGCCCGTCGCGCTGATCGACCAATGGCGGCTCGAGAGCGATATCTTCCGCCAACTGCCCGCTGCAGATCGGGAGCGCATGCAGCTGCTGTGGCAACACGACGAGCTGTCCCTGTTCTTCTTCGACCACTGGGACCGGAGGCTGCGGGTGTCGCAGGCCGCTCTGATGAGCCCGCTATACAGGCCGCAGTTCCTAGAGGTGCAAGACGCCGACTACGGTGGCCTCGGAGCGGCCTTCTTGTTCCACATAATGCGAGCTTTCGAGCGGCCGGTGAGAACAAAACCGACGATCAACATGGCAATCCAGCGTTGCGACAGATCTTGTAGTAGAAAAATCCGAGGGCCTCTGACGCTGTCGCTAAGACAACACGAAGGCGAAAGCTTTAGTGGCGATGCATTCAAGACTGAAACTTAACGTCACAACCTTACAAGCCATGGATTTGGCTCTTGGAGCCTCATTTATTGCCTGTCGAGCCTCCTCTGGCCTTGCATGTCCCTTCGGTTTAGCGCATAATCCATTACGCCCTGCCTCGGCATATTCCATCGCGCATCCTTTTCACGTTACTCTATAGCCGTCAGTATAGGACGAGGCACGGCAACGACGGCAGTATGCCGAGTCTCGTGATTGTTCGCGAAAGCCACTCGCACGCCTCGAGCCAAGCTTGAGAGGTCACGTGATACTCTTCGTACCGTTTGGCGGCGTCGTACACACTGTTTCCATTCAAGCTCACGTTCGCATGAGACACTCAATGCGTTCGCCTTAAGGCAGTTCTACCTTTTGAATCATTCAGCTCACTAGCGTACATATAATTACAGCATGTAGCCCATCTTCGTTATGTAACAGGATGTGATGTTCAAGATGCCGATGACCATTTATGATCAAACACGTCTAAGAGGCCTTCCACAGCTAAGCTACAACCGTGATTGAAGAGGACACTGGAAGTGAACGTAACACCGGTAGTGCGTACCTTGAAATAAGTTGTGTTAGGAAGAGCCATCAGGAGCAGAGGAACCTTAAACAAATGTTTTACCCAGGGTATACAGAGGTCGACTATCTATTGCTACTTCAGTAATATGTCCTGTTGCCCTACGCAGATACGTAGAGCAACAACATCCGAAATTCTTCGCATGATGCGTGGTTTGGTACAATAGACACGGTTCGCGTAGGATCGGGAAGATTAGTTACGAAACGGAAAAGCATCCACTGCAGCTTGCGCGCAAGCGTGTGTGTGGGCAACGCTTCCTCTGGTATGTGCATGTGTATGTGTGTGCCTGAATTTGTGCGTGCGCGTGGGTCACAATAAGTTTAACGGTGCCCTTGCAGAGCGTGTTTCACATTTTATTATACTCTCGAAGCTACAAGGCGAGGACTAAGGAGATTTCCACAGAAAAAACACAAATAACAAAGCTCAAATAACAAAGCTGCAATATTTCATCCCCCTGTGCTTCGGGACACTTCCATCCTTATGCCATAAAGGCAACCTGAGTCCACAGATATCAGGTGAGGTGGTTCACACGACTGCTGTGAGGACAGCCGAACATTTGGTTCGTGGGAGCCTTTCCCTGGATTCTCCCCGAAGGGGTGCTAACGTGTGTGGGCGTGGCCTGAATCACTTTAACGTAGTTGTCAATGTACGACCACATCACTTCAATAAACGATGATTGTGAAATATGCGTACTAAACTGGAATCGGGAACTCCACTGCTCAAACACTCCCTCTGTCGCTCCTGCAGAATATCTTTCAGTGCTAATACTTCCACGTGGTCGTGACCTTGAAGAAGACAGCAGTCGGCGTGTTCAAGACGAAACTCTTTATTCGGTCGAACTTGTGCCCAAGAAATGAAAAAATTACAGTGTAAGCAATAGACGCTGTACACAGATAGCGGTAAGCGTTGTCGTCGGTCATCGGTAATCTTATCTGCGCTAAGGCGCGTCGGTATTCATGCATGTGACATAGAAGAGTCCAGCCTTATCGCTGGCGGCCGCGTTAGTTCCAGAATAAATTGTACTGTTCCCGTTGCGCGCTCAAGCTTATCAGAAGAGTCTAAAATAATGTGGAAGGTTTCCAGACACTGCGGCGCCGTTTGCGCAAGGCATTGGTTATACGTGTAACGGACCGGTTACATAAAAGTATAAGAAGTGCGCGTGGCAAGAGATACAGGATACAGGACTGGATTAAAGAGATTAAGGAATGCCTAGTTATTTTACATAAACATCACTTTATCCCATCCTCATCAACACTTGAGCATTCTTGCTGTTCTTTTTCCTTGTTCTCGTGTGCGGCCTAGCAGGCCAGATCATAATGGAAAAAGGCCCACCTCTGTGCCTTCCTCTATAGCAAAACACCTTTCTCTGGTTTCTTGCGAACGCAGGCTAAGGACATGGACGATGGCAAGCTTTCCTGGATAGACATTGGTGCAGAGGCCTACAAGAGTGGCCTCGAATGCGGCGCCGACTTTCTCGAGAACCTCCGCGATATCGCAGCCCTGGCAATCGCCTGGAAAGCCGCGAAGAAGAGCAAGGCGGCGACAACGGGTCGGCGTTCGCATGACGTCGTCGCGGCAACCACGGACGAACGCGGCAGGGTGCACACGTACACATCGACGCAGCTCTTCTTCCTGGCTCACTGTCGAAGCAGGTGCGTCTCAGGAGTGCGCCATCCGGCCTTAGGACATCGGTATAGGACTTGTGATGTTCCTCAAGGGAGCTTTTGATGCCTTCACTATACCCCCTGCTCAGATTGAAGAAATGTAGACGCGCAACCCTTGCGAGTCGAGGAACATACAGTCACGATTTCTTGCAATGATAGCTTTCTTGGAAGACAATTTGCTGCCCAAACCATTGAATGCCCAAATACGCGATTCCCACAGAAATCAAAATTGAAAACAGAAGCCTCTATTAGGAGCACGGGAGTAGAGGGGGTATTTCTTGCACCTATCCCTCCAACCCTTTGAGCAGCTTTCATCGCACTCATCGGGATAAAAAGAGGGAGAAATCGCTGACAGCGCGCGACATCAACCTGTAACTCCTCTCCTACTTTATGGATTCGAAATTTTCTTTTTCTGCGGCCATCTATTCGCGAGGCAATAAACACCGGTAGTTAGGTCATTCGATGACTACTTGAAAAAATGTTGCGCGGCCCCTTTAATTGAAGCCATGTGGTTAAAATTAATCTGGAGTCTATACGGCCATCTGGAAAGGAAGGGCCACGTGTTAGTGCTTTAACTGTCAAACTTATGCGTATGATCACGATTGGAAAGCATATTTGGTGTTAGGATAGCAGACACATTTCTAAACATATTTAGAATATAAAACCATTTCATTTCTAGAACAAGGTACCGCCCGTTTCATGGCCGATCCCCCGCGGTGGGTCGCGCTAGGTTACTAAGGAACAACCAACCAACCAACCACTTCATCAGCAGACCATGTGTTAGTCGTTGAACTCAGAAACGTATGTGTATACGATGAGGGTGAAAAAAAATCACAGCATATCCATGGAGTGAATGATGATGAGTGGGCGAAGCTGCGGAGGTTCATCGGTAAACCGTGAATCTTCCGTGAATTCTGCCCAGTACATCATCACCGACGTGAGATCGGGCGCGTTTATACTAAAGGTTCGATGAGAGTTATGACGACTTGCAGCTCACTTTAATTTTACATGTACGCTGTGAATTTTCATTGTTTAGAAAACCATTGCTTTAGAAAACATCTGGCGTCTTTGGTTAAGCAGCTGGCGTCTTTTCGTTTTGCTTTAGAAACATCTGGCGTTCTTTCGTGTTGCTTTTAGAAAACATCTGGCGTCTTTCGTTGGTTTATTTCACCAATGAACGGCGTTTGGACAAAATTTTTATTGTTTAATCACGCACAGGAGAAATCTCACCAGGCACTACCCTGGAGGTAAACAATGGCTGCTAATGGGAATGAGAGACAGAAGAAGTCGGCTTTTAGCTAACACTTACACTTCTACTTCTACTAACGTTTCCTACTGGAACATGCCAATGGCTGCTAATGGGGAATGAGAGACAGAAGAATTCGGCTTTTAGTTAACGCGCACGCTGCGAATTTTTTATTGTTCAACAACGCACAGGAAAAATCTCCCACCGGCACCACCTTGGAGGTCAAGATCTGGTACTAGCGTTACGACTGGTTACGCTCTACGACTACGAGGGACGAACGGGTGCCGCTTTAAGGAGCTTCGCCCCTAAAAGATTGTGAGGTGTGATAGCAAACACTTCATGAGCAGTGCGAGCCGGCCAAATATATACAAGTTTTTCGTAGGAACAGCTTTGTGTACTTTATCACCGCTTTCTTGACCTTCAGTGGTTGAAACTGCAAACGCCGAGTGTTCATGTGTCCTTCTTTTTTCCTGCTTTGTTATCATTTGTGCAGGTGCAGGGGACACCGCCCGAAAGAGAGCCTGCGTGGAACGAATTGTAACGTGGCTGTTCGCCACGTACGCGGCTTTGCCGATGCGTTCGGCTGTGCACGGGGATCACCAATGGCACCAGCGAACGCGTGCAACATTTTGGACTTATCAGTTTCGAATGATGACGCTGCGTGAACAGCAGGCTTTCTCTGTGCACGAATACCGTTGAATCGCATATCAGAGCAGCGGGCTCACTTCAACTTTCATATAGTGCGTTAAAATCGTGTGATAGTCAATTTGAGATACAGTACTTGATTGTTTCTTTGCTGATTCTCTGTAAGATATCGAAGCTTCGTTTGTTAAATATGCTTGGTTCATGTGTATGATATTTTGAATGAATGAATTCTAATATATTTGTTTGAGACAGCTCAGTTCAAGGTGTCCTCTGCTCGAGATTGCTTAGCAGTTTCATACAGAGGACACCTTGAATGCCGAGCAAGGTGATACATTCTTAGCGTTTTAGTCATGAGAAACGTGGAATGCCACAGACTTGCGTACGATGCAGTGAATGCCAGGATAAAATTGGACGGCCTCTGTGCGACTAATGAGAAATGTGTTCACGGATAGAACGACACTGAATAGAGGTCTCGGCCGTTGACAGTGTAGAGGAATACCACTAAGTGTTCGTTCATACTGATCCTATTTGAACTAACGTAGTAAAAGCAGTCCTTTCTGCATGAGACAAACTCGGGCGTCTGCTCACAAGCATGACCCGACGTGGTTGCTTAGCAGGGAAGGTGTCGCGCTCCTAAGCTCGAGGGCGCGGGTTCGGCTCTCGGCCACGGCGGCTGCGTTTCGACGGGGGCGAGAAGCAAGAACACCCGCATATTTAGATTTAGGGCACATTAAAGAACCCCAGATGGTCTAGATAATTCTGGAGTCTCCCACCACGGTGTGCTTCATCACCATATCGCGGGTTTGGCACCTGAGACTCCAGCAATTGTTATACAATTATTACATGCATCAAGATAATCGGGTATACGCCGCATAGTGAGTACCGGCACAGCGATCACTTCTACTAAACAATGCCTACTGGAAGCCATTACGAAGCACAAACGTGGAAATTTTCTTGGGGTACTACCATACACCAGTCTGTGTTATCTGTATGCGTGTTTCATATACGCTTCTTCGACTGCAAGTACTGGGATTTCTGCACGTCTGTGCTAACTGTCCATATTTCATTCGTTAGATTCCCAATTCCTAATAAATATCTCACTTCACGGACTTCGTCTTCCTGTAAGCCGCTGCAGGTATGTAAACGATCAAAATTTTCGGTTCGAGCGAGAATCGAACCCAGGCCGTCTGCGTGGCAAGCAGGTGTTCTGCCACAGAGCCAAAACATTGCTTGAAACTGCTTCTGAAAAAAAAAAACTATGAATATCATGTAGTCGAAGAAGTCTCCTTAAGGCGTGTAATATTGCGTGGCAGAAGCGTATATTCAATCGCGCCAGGCGTCAAAATATGTGAATTGCGCAACTAGTGCCTGTTCAACTAGTGCCTGTAATGGGCCCGCCCATTACAAAGCGCTCAGACATATTTAATCATCATCAGCTGCAAAAGCTTCAACAAAGTACGCAGCTGCGTAGGTTCACTTGTTGCCTTACGGACGCGTAGTGGGCCCTTCGCTGATTCTCAAAAGGAAGAATTATGGCGTAGTGGGCACTTCACAAGTGTGCTTGCTGAGGCATTCTAGGACAGTTTAAAACGGCCAATGTTACGCGCGCAGTCGTTCGCTTCTTTACGGCACGGTTGAGGCATGCACCTAGAACCGAAACCAGGCTAGGAATTGAGCAGGCGATGCGCACGGGGCCCGATTACGCTATCGCGTTATACTCTTGAAGGCGAAGCTCAAGCGTCCTCGAAGTTCTTTTTTAATTAAGTATACCGCAGTTTGATGGCTGAGCATGTGGGCGCACAATAATACATAGTGCAACATGAAATCTAAAAATTATTAAAAATGAGAAAAAGGCCACACAAACGACAAAGGAAAGGAGAAGAAACAGTGATGAGTCTTAAAATGCTAGGTTTTGGAAAAGACGAGAATATCACACAAAAAACATAAATCCAAGGCTTGAGTATTAATGAACATCTGTCAAGCACCTTAAAACTTAGCCGCCACGGTGGTTCTGTGGTTAAGATGCTCGGCTGCTGACCCGAAGGACGCGGGTTCGATCCCAGCCGCGGCGGCAGAATTTCTATGGAGGCGACATGCTAGATGACCGTGTATATTGTGCGGCGTCAGTGCATGTTAAGGAGCCACAGGTGGTAGAAACCACACGGAACGGTGCACAAGGCGTCTCCCATGGGCTCAGTCGCTTTAGGACGTTAAGCCACATACGCCAACAAACGCTTTCAAATTATAAATTTCTGCTATCTGTTCCCGCAAGTCGTTTTGGTTGGCATGGTCCCACAATTTGTCTCGTTTTCACGAATGGCACTGGAGAAGCGATCACAGAGTGATTGCAGCGGGAGCCCCCCCCCCCCCCCCCCATTTGCGGGTGCTGGCTAATACCGAAATAGTTAGGGACGATTTACGACTGCGTCATCACCAGATGCCATCATGAGCGAATAGTTCCGATCAGACGAGCACTCCATAGGTATGCACAATGCAAATTAGGTGTTGTGCGGCATGAATTTGCCATCGGAGTCTTCCAATTTTATCCCTGTGGAGCCCGCACCAACCCATATTGCAATACCATTGAAACAAGGCAATTGCTTGGCCTTCTGCGATTGCCCAAATTGTCTATTTTCGCGACAGAACGTTACATCTTACTGTGCTTATCTCGTAGCTGGTATGAGATAAGTCCATCAGCTCCTTAGAAGTCATAAATTAAACCTACTTGGCTGGTTGGGTGAATGGCACCTTTAGAGCAGCTAGCGCATTTTCATTGTTTTAACCATCATAGGTTTTTGACTTTGTAGCAAGTAGCAAAAGCTTCAAGTGCTCCTGTCGGCTCGCGATTTAGTTCAACAACTCATCCACACAGCAAGACAAGCTAAAGGTGATCTGCGCGGCATCGCAAAAACAACAAGAAATAATTTGTGGTTTTTCAGAGAATCGTCGCGGGTAGGTATGCCGACGTGACAACAGCACCTGGGTTGGTACGCGCAAATTCAGGCGTCGTCATTTAGGAGCACTAGGAACCACACTACCTGCACAACTTGAAGGAATGGAATCAACGCGCCGTTTCCACGACCCGCTGATGAGGTGCCACGACAGCACATCTTACAGGACGTTCTTCAAACGATTGCCCTGTTGTCGCAGCATTAGTCGAATAGAGACAAGAACTTTCGTTTCCGTCGTCGGCTGGGCGCTCGTAAAACACTATCGCCTCAGAAAAAAAAATGCCGCAACATACTCTCGTGCGCAGCCGCACAGCTGGCGCTTCTCTCGAACATCTGATAACGGAACCACAGTTAGGTCAAAGTTGCAGCAAAACTTTGAAAAACTTCTGCGCTCTTTCCTGTCTCCCTTCTTCTTTCCTGCTGGTTGCGCAGTAAGTCGAGTTTACAGGTCAAAGTTGTGCTTAAAGTAGTGGCGACGGTAGTGGAGACGTTTCCGGACGCGACATGCACAGCCAGAAGAAACACCATGAAAGCGAGACTCCCATCACGCCTCGGGAAGTCGGTAAGCGTGTACCGACCGCGCATGTATCCATCAATGCTCGTTGAGGCACCTTTGACATGGAAAGCTTCCCTCGCACGGATATAGACACCCGCGACCACCTTCCGTGTTATTCACGAAAGATTACACAGCTTTTGAAAACCTTTTGCAACCAAATGTGAAGACAGTACGTATATAATAATTGTTGGTGTTTAACGCCCCAAAACCACTATATGATTATGGGAGACGCCGTAGTGGAGGGCTCCAGAAACTTTGACCACCCCTGGTTCTTTAACGTGCCCCTAAATCTAAGCACACGGGCCTCAAGCATTTTCGCGTTCATCGAAAATGCGGCCGTCGCGGCTGGGATTCGATCCCGCGACCTGCGGGTCAGCAGTCGAGCACCTTAACCATTAGACCACCGTGGCGGGTACGTATGTGTATGCATGCCACGTACAGTATGCATATATCCCTACCGAAGGGTTACGCATTTACGGGCACAAATTGATACTTATAATTCTCGAATAGGCAGCGCACAAAAGGGCAACGAACACGTACACAAAAAAGACGCAAACACAAGCGCTGTGTTTGCGTCTTTTTTGTGTACGTGTTCGTTGCCCTTTTGTGCGCTGCCTATTCGAGAATCATGGCTCACCAACTAGCACATCAGTACATTTGATACTTATAGTCGCTTACAAATTAAGAAGTCCAGACACCCAGCTGATCGAAGTGTGGCAGCCGATTGCCTCCGCGACTAATGAAATCGTCCTGCTCATACACTGGACAATCTTCTCCGAAGGCGGAATCGCCATCTGTTCGGCTCATGAAGTAAGCCTGGAGGGCGCGCGCATTCGTTCAGGCTTGTGTGCATCCGCCTTTGAGGAGGAAATGCCGCAGACTTCTAAGGTTGTACCTGACTATAGGCAATCATATACTTTTGTAATGAACCTGCGAGCCTGCCAGACATCGCGTGAGAAGGGATGAAACTACCATTGCCGCACGATATAGGTTGAGCACAATGCTCAAGAAATACGCGCGGCTCAGTCTTTCACCAAGCGGTCCAAGAGGTTGTATTTGTGTGTGTGTGTGTGTGTGTGTGTGTGTGTGTGTGTGTGTGTGTGTGTGTGTGTGTGTGTGTGTGTGTGTGTGTGTGTGTGTGTGTGTGTGTGTGTGTGTGTGTGTGTGTGTGTGTGTGTGTGTGTGTGTGTGTGTGTGTGTGTGTGTGTGTGTGTGTGTGTGTGTGTGTGTGTGTGTGTGTGTGTGTGTGTGTGTGTGTGTGTGTGTGTGTGTGTGTGTGTGTGTGTGTGTGTGTGTGTGTGTGTGTGTGTGTGTGTGTGTGTGTGTGTGTGTGTGTGTGTGTGTGTGTGTGTGTGTGTGTGTGTGTGTGTGTGTGTGTGTGTGTGTGTGTGTGTGTGTGTGTGTGTGTGTGTGTGTGTGTGTGTGTGCGCGCGCGCGCGCGCGACAAGCGCATTTTTTTACCTTGACCTGATATGGCACTTGACAAAGCGCGGGCTAAATTAACAAGCTGGCTAAGCTGAGCAAGGCGGCGACCAAGCGTGAACCACACTGGCACAACCAATATTGCACACCTACACACACATCCTTATGGAGTTGTGGGCAACCCCCTCTCCCTTCCGAAAAGAATTACTGGCTACGCCGCTGCTGCAGACCCTTTCTTATAACATAGAGTGCCACAGTGCGTGATTTCCCGGAACGTATCAGCTGGAGACAACGTTTAGGCTTTCCTCCATAGTGGGTCTGGGCTATTTTCTCGCTGATACTATTATCATCAGCAACAGCCGATGAGACAGGAACGGGGCGGTGGAACGAACATCTAAGGCGTCTTCGCAATGACCACATCCAACCGAATAAACGGACTCAATGGCAGGGAAGACAAGGTCGGCGTGAGTGCCTGGTGGGACAAACCGTACTTAAGCGACAACATGTTGAAGTTCATGCAGCAAAAAGAGAACACGAGCTTAAGAGAGAGGCACGCTGATTATAAGTCCCGTCTCATGAGCGACGCCGCCAGATACCCAGCCCCGGCATCAAAGAGCCAGCAGATTTTACGTCCGTCATTTATATACCGGGGCGAAGCATCAAAGCAGTCTACAGCCGATGTCAACGCTTACAGGCAAGCGAACGCAATAACAGTTGTCGGACGCGCCGTGCCCACCCCTATCTCACGACTTGCAGAGATTGACATCCCCGACTGCGTGGTTGGAGGAGCCGAGGCATTCGACTACGGGCCGCCCACAGTCGCGCAGTCTCAGTGCTGGCCCGTCGCACTCGCTGGAAGAGACCTTCTCGCCGTCATCTACGGTAAATTGGGAGAAAACTCTCAGGCTTACCTGATTCCAGCCATCGTACACGCCATCGCTCAACCGACTCTTCAGACAGGCGACGGTCCCGTCGTGCTCGTTCTGGTCCCGACTCGTCGGTCGGCTCTGCAAGTCCACCGACAGGTGACAGATTTCGAGAAATACTCGGCGGTCCGTAGCGTTTGTCTGTGCTCCGGAGACTGGAAAGAACGGCAGCTGAAGACGCTCAGCAAGGCGAGTTTCCAGATATGGATCGCGACTCCCAGTCGGCTCCTGTCTTTTATTGAGGAAGGCAAGGTGAGCCTTGCTGGCTGCTGCACGTTCCTCGTGCTGGACGAAGTAGACGCAATGCTGGCCGTGGGCTTCGAGAAGAAGCTTCGCACCATCGCGTCACTCGTGGGACCCACGCACCAGACGCTGATGTTCGCTGCTTCTAGACCAATAGAGCTTAGTCATCTCGCGGACGATTTGCTTGAAGACTACATTCAAGTCGGTATAGGGCAGGGAAAGGCTATTCAGAACGTCGAGCATGTGGTCATCTTCTGCGAGAAGACGGAGAAAATGGAGCGGCTCGTTTCGCTCCTGGACGACGTTGTGAACGAGGCGAGAGACAAGGTGATCGTTTTCGCGGGAAGTAAATTGTCCGTGGAAGAAATCGTGGCAGAACTGCGACTCCAGGACTGGTCAGCCGTGGGTATTCACGGCGCGAAGACGCGAATAGAGCGCGAGTGGGCACTGGACGGATTCAGGTCAGGTGTGGCCAGCGTTCTGGTTACGACGGACGTCGCAACGCAGCGTGTTGACGATGTCGATGCCGTGCGCTGCGTTGTTAACTACGAAAACCCTGCCAGCGCGGACGTCTACGTCACCAGGGTGAGCTACGCGTCGCGCTGTGGCGGTTCAGGAAGCGCGTACACGTTTCTGGCACCAGATGACGCTCGCACTGCCAGGGAGCTCATCTCTTACCTGGAGGACGCCGGGCAAAAAGTTCACCCTCGCATTCGTGCTATCGCCAGGGGCACACCATTTTGTGGAAGATATTGAATTGGACGCCGTTCTATGTGAATGACCGTTTGATAGAGCAGCCGGCGTCGCCTTGTGCCGATGGACTGCGCGAAAATTTTTATCGCTGTCATCAATAATCTGTTGATGTTTTCGGTGGGAGCACGTAGAATCCTCCGAAAACCGATTAAAATTTTATGTATTGATTCTGTGTTATTTCTATTGATTATTCAGAACAGGAGGAGTGAGCCGATAATCAACTTGTTGCGGCAGGGTGTCGCGTTCGTTTCATAACTCTATGCCTGGCAAGGGACGTTTATATAAGGGACATATTTGTAGCCCTCCAAGTCTTCAGAGAAGATTGCGTGATTCCTACCTAAGGTTTGATGACAATATTCAAAAACTCTACGAGTGAGCAACCGCTTTTATTTTGAAGCAATGCAAAATTCGATGAAGTGAATATGTGCGATATTTTTTTTTCTAATACTTTTACATGAGATTCTCCCACAGATTGTTGTGTCCTTACAAATGAAGTGTGGAAACTAGGGCATGTTTGTAGCACATAACACTGTGTGTGTTATCTTCCAAATGTTTATCTACAAATATGTGTGTTATCTTACAAATGTTTCTAAAAGGTTGCGTCATAAAGTGTGTCGTTCATAGGGAAACTTAAACACCAGCAACCTACTTGACTTTCATCTTTCTTTGCGCTTCGCCCTCTATTATTCCACCACGCATCCGGAACAGGCTTCAATTTATGTTCCACTTTCTAGCTCTTTTTCATATCAATGCGTTGTTTATTGAAATGTTGCTTATTTTTGAACCGTTATATGATGTCTGTTTTTAGTTGTTTATAAACAAATGTTTGCTGTCATTGTTTTCTTTTTTATCTTGTTTTGTTCCTTTTCTACTTTTTTCTGTAAGTGTACGCGTAAATCCATACAATTGTGTAAGTTTCACTCCAATTATTCGTGTTTCAGTTTGATGCACTAGTTCTTGATGGTGTAGCTCTGCGTGATGTTTTCTTTTCCTGTTCTATTCTCATATCCGTTTCCTTTTTTTTGTATCACCCACCCCTGACTAAGGCCTCATGTGAGAGGCTGGTAGTACTTCTGAAATAAAAATAAAGTGACGAATTACGTTTGACTGTGGGATTGTAAGGGGCCTGTCAGAGCAAGGTCGTCACTCTTTAAATGATTCTCGTCGTAGCTCACTCTAAACGCTATAGGGCTGCAACTTATTGCCGATTCATTTCTTTTTTGTGCATGTTACTCAGTCTACAACGGATTGTATTAAAACCGGCCCTCAATTTTTTTCAGGTGTTTCGTGTGCGATTTATTTTTCGAAGTAAAATTTCAACGCATAGTTCACACTTATTTTTCGTCGTAACATTTATTCATTGGTTATCGCGGTAGTTTACCCCGTTTTAAATGTAGATATGAACAACTATCTAGCGTGGTTTAAATCCTTGCTATTTCCAGATGCGGTTGTTACTGTGTGTGTATATATTTGTCATTTGGTGGTGATGGTCAGAATCCAGAGACTCCTATTAACAGCCGAGATTTTGTGGTTGCGTGCAGAATTATTACTTTCTGAGTCTCGTTATCGCGATAGGAACTATATGGACACTTTCGGTGCGCTTTTAACAGCGAAGCAGTTTAGCGCATTGTTCCTTGTCCGGCGAACGAAAAAAAATGTCATCATAAACGGGTATGTGCCACAGAAATTGGGTAAATACCACTACTCACCACTGGTCCAAAAAAATGAAGAAGGCAACACTTAACCCAATAAACGGCTGCGAACCGACGGCGCTCCCGAAGCGATGGAAGGCCTACGCCAACGACGACGTGCCCGTAGGTCTATGAGAGGTGCGAACGCTTGGTTTAAGCGCGAGGTTCTGTCTCTGCAGTTTGGACATCCGTGTCGTGTCTGTGACTGTCTGCGGTTAAGCTCGGACATTTCTGCGTTGAGATTCAACGTAGAAACAATCTAGCGTCACCTAGAGTCACTGTATATGCTACCTTTAGGTAGCAGAGTAGCGCATAGGTCCGGCTAGCAACCACGGCTATGCGGTGAAGTCGCACTCCATTTTTGCAGGCGACATGCCTACCGCGTCGCCGATAAACATGTCTGGCTTGTCGAAGGGCGGCGATAAACATTAGCTGTCGATAACTAGTGTTTATTAAGTGAGCTGCAGCGGCGGCGTCGAGAAATACAAAAATTGGCCCAAGCGTCAGCTTCTCCGCAATGCATGGTTGCTAGCGGCGTTGGAAAACAGATGCGCAACTCTGCTACCTAAAGGTAGCATATACAGTAACTCTAGCGTCACCTAGCTAAAGCCTAGCAACAACCTAGAAACAACCTGCATCACTTAGCGGCCGTGAGAAGACCCCGAAGCGACGGAAGGCGTACTCCAACGACGACGTGCCCGTAGATCTATGAAGGTGCGAATGCTTGGTTTCAGAGCGGTGTTCTGTCTCTGCAGTTTGGACGTCCGTGTCGTGTCTGTGACTCTCTGTGGTTTAACTGGAATCTCTCTGCGCCGAAAATCAAAGTAGAAACAACTTAGCATCCCCTAGCTAAAGCCTAGCGACGACCTAGAAGCAACCTAGAAACAACGTGCATCACCTAACTAAGGCCTAGAAACAACCTAGAAGCAACCAGATTAGTCTTCAGAATCGTCCAGTTTCGCTCTTTCAAGCCTTGCGCGGCTTAGTGCAAGCTTCGAAAAACATTTTTCCCCTCGGCGCCGCAGTGATGCTCCGTATAAAGTTCAAATGAATAACTTAACCCCGCGCGTCGCATGTGCTATGTGCGAGTGAGAGTGTGCAAGCACAGGCGACGAACGCCTATCTGGCGGACAGGAAACGCTCCTGCCGCGTGTCATCGCGCGAAAGGCCTGTGAGGCGGAGGAGCGATGGGTGGTTCTGCACTTTGCTCAGCCAAACGAGGTCGCAAGCGCTCATCTTTAGAGACTTCAGCAGACGGCTTATATCTTTGTATGTACATGCAGGTTTCATTACAACGTGTGCGTTGAAGCCACAGACAGCGCGAACGCCACTTCGCTCGCTGCAGCGGTCGTGTTCCCTTACGCCGCCGTTTTGATGAGTTACGCCAGGTTGGATGCTGCAGGTGTTCGCTGCTAGCCTTACTTTGTATAACATTACAATTACTTCCTATCGCATTCATTGCTTCGTTCTTGCCGTGAAACTGTGACTTCCTTTTTGTATGCGAGTCCTGTGCCCAGGTTCCGATTTGCTCATCACTGTCATTGTGTCGTTTTCAGCGCTAAAGGGCTCAAATAGAATACATGGATGTTTAACATACATCGTGTGAAGTTCTTTTTGCTATTCCGTTGTAAGTATATGACAATTAAAGCAAACAGCAGTGCTAGAGAATATACTTCCACATGCAATTTTTCGCGACCTCAGAGAGCATGATTGCATATTTTATACTCGGTGTCATTTTTCATCACTACCGTATCTTAAATATAGCTTCCGTAATGGGACTGTCAATCTTGTTCACCGGTGCCACATCTCAACAGAATATAGATATTTTTTTTTCGTACTTCCGCAAGATCAACAGCATACCCCATGCGCCAGCACGGGAAACTTTAGGGTTTTTACCGGGTGAATATTGGTTTCAGCTTGACATGTTCGTCTTTCATAGTTTCTAAAAGACCTCCAGGTTCACTATGCTCACAGTTATTCAGATACAGTGAGGTGTGTTTTGTAATCCGTAAGGTATGTCGCAAATGATGTGAAGTCTGACACTAGGGACACCTTGTTCATTAAAGTCCACATGAGACCATGACAAGGTCATGGCAAGCAGGAGTCATGGCGGTCCATTCACTGCAGTCGTGGCTACGAAAGCACCCGTACTAGCCGGGCCATAATGTTAGCCACGGTCAGGTTTCCGTTAAAAAGTAGCACAGCTTTTTTGTAACTGGTGGGCAGGTTCAATGCGCCCACATATTACCGTGTCCACCTTGTGTCAAACTACGCAACTTAGAGCGCGCGTGCATGCGTAGCTGCACACACTGACTCTTCGCGACATAAAAGGCGACTGCTAATGCTGCTACTTGTAATGAAAATGACATGTTGTACAGGAATTTACAGTGGTGGGGGGGTTGAGAAATCCTACTCATTAACACTTCGTATGGCGTTAGACTGAGAATCCACTGCATGACTGTAAGGTAATGTGCTATAGCATGCAGTCACACAAGTTGTTAATGCTGCGCTTTGTGATTATGAATGATGGCTGAACCCTTCCTCATGGGCAGGAGCTTCGAACCACCATTTGCTATGCGTTTCAGATGGTGTGATACGCCGGGTGAAATACGATACGTTTTACCGCGCGGTATTTCCTTAGACGCATACGGAACTCCTCACATAAAAGGGCGCATCTACGGGGTCTTATTTCCGAAGCAGTTTCAAGCACCAACGCGGCTCGATGTTAGGGGCTTCCATATTGCCATCGTTAAATCCCGGCGGGAATAGGTGTATTTACACAATTCTCTCTGGTTGGTGAAACAAATCTTTACAGAAGTCAGTAGCGGTACTATACGTATTCGAAAATCTTCGAAACATTGAAATATGAATTTCAACACTCAAATTCGATTCGAGGCTGAAAATACGATACCTGCACAGCCCTAATTACGCTATAGCGGCGATGGCCAACGCCGGCGCCAAATTACGCTATTACGATGAGCCAATCACAGGCTACACTTAAAATATTCAACAAAATATTCAACAGCTGAAAGCAAGCGCTCATACTTTTCTCGTTATTCGAATGGGCATATTGGAGGCGGCCTCAGTGCTCCTTCTCATTAAGTTCCCCTGTCAAGTGAACTCGGCTAGTTGGTACTGGTTGATTATGTTACAGCGCGGCAAGAACGAGGAAAAAATTGCATTGGCTTAGCTCGACTATGCCAGGATATACGTAGCGTGAGCTAAGGTTCAGCTGATTATTCTTAGCTCTCCTGGTTGTCGAGGATCAGCTTGATTATCATGCTTACTATTGCGTCAATGACACACACACGGTGTACGCATTATGTCACACATGTATACTTATACTTTGCTCAACGCCATGCGTTGGTCAGTGTAGTTGAAAACATGCTCGCGTGCACATGTTATAGAAAACTGCAAGAAAAAAACAAAGAACTGGGAAGGGGCGATCATATAGGGAAGGGTGTTTCAGTTTCACTAACGTGAAACCTGAAGAGGGGCGATGCATGCAGTGTGCGCCGGTGCTTCCCACAGCAAAACCTTCGCTCTTTACTGCTTTACTCGCCACCGGTCCACTAACGCACCATAACTTTGCAGATATGTTTCAAGAAGTGGTGTTTCAAATAGATGACTTTACCGTAGAGGTCGACGTTTGCGTCTGTGGCTTTAGATGAGAAACTTGAGCGCCTTGGTAAATTTCGTCGGGAATTCTGACACCGCTGCTAAGCCAAACCTAATGTTTTAGACAACGACAGCATGGGCTAGTTGGTGATTTATAGTCGACATATTTGCACAGCGCTGCGTGAACGAGGGCGTATGAAAGGACACAACACAGGCGCTGTGTTGTGCCTGTGTTGTGTCCTTTCATACGCCTTCGTTCACGTAGCGCTGTGCAAATATGTCGATGATTATGTTTTAGGCAGTAAGGGCGAACCTTTAACTCATAATATGCATAGTATGGACCGGTGGTGAGTAGTGGGATGTAACTAGTTTTTGCGTGGCGCATACCCGTTCATGATGGACCGTGACGACGACACGACAAGCCGACAAAGCGAGACCCTAAGGTGCGCTTCCCCCCTAAAAGCTTTATAGATATCTCATGGAGAATGGACACATAAATTAGCTCCGCCGCAATGCAAAATTGTTATGTGGTGAAGCATACGAAAAATCAGAAGGGGCCGCTGTCACAGGACAGTGTGCCTCTAAAAACGCGTTTTTAAATGCGAAGCATTTCTTAGCGAACCTCTGGCACTTTGAGCGTTTCTATCTACGTATCTATCTATCTATCTATCTATCTATCTATCTATCTATCTATCTATCTATCTATCTATCTATCTATCTATCTATCTATCTAGCCGCCTACGTCTGGGTGCTCTCATGATCGCCTCCTTAACTTGATGTAAACCAAAATTTGCATGGGAAGGTAAGAGGATTTGATGAACATGACTGCCGGGTCATGACATGAATAACATTAAAATCCTGTCGCGTACGTCGTCAAACCCTTTCCACTAGACACGTGTGGCACATACCCGTTTACCACGGACCACGGTGTACGGGTATGCGCCACAGGTGATTGACATTTATATCTACCCAGCAACAGCAAGAACAGACATTCTTAAATTAAATGCTAGAGCGTTAAGGAAAACCGACATCGGCAGCATTGACTCAACGAATGGAAAAAATGAAAATTAGGATCTCAGGCAGGAATCGAACCTAAGCATTCTGCGTGGCAATCAGGTTTTCTACCACTGAGCCACGCCAGGTCTATTAACTGGTTTGTAAAAACAGCCTGTGCAGGCGTAATATCGGTGCAACGTCAATTGTGGTTGCGGTGCTGGCTTACAAGAAAGCTTACAATTTTACAAGAAAGCAATAAACACTACATGATACTCCTACAATGTGTACTCCTACGATACAGGCGTCATATCAGATTAGTGTCTGTAGTTCCAGTGTTGGCTCCGCTTTTATAGCAGTCTAATACACATTACGTTTGTATTCCTATGATTCAGCAAGCTATATTGAAGCATTGTTCGACCCCAGAGGAATACATTAACGAAAGTTACATAGGATATCCACATCACCGCACCGTAAAGTGCAATTCGTCCACCAGAACGACGGGGTGTCCTCTTCATTTCTTACGAGGCTGGGCTTTGGCCTCATGCTGACCTCATGCTGACCGATTGATTGGCAACCGCTTTGTAGACTAGGCTACTTAGGCCATATGCGCCCAGGTAGTCTACGAATACGACAAACACCATCCACTGATGTTGGTCTACGTAACACTATCCGGGCCTACCAGCCTCGACGGCCTATACATCACCAAAGCGAAGAGTGGCTTCAGGTTCCGACATGTCGCCGGCTCTGTCGACAGACAATTTGTCGACAAAATGACCGAGGAATCCACGAATTCCAACAGCTCTACTATACCACATACTTCACTACACATGGACTCCTCGTCATCACGATCGCGACCGGATCCTATAACAAGTCATGACCAGCTGCTGGTGGTCACTGATCACGGTGATGATGCCCTTGTTTAAGGACTGTCAAGAACTTCCTGCACACATGCACACGGGTTCGTGAAACGTGTGTGCGTCCTCGGGACACGTATAAGCACTACATATCAGCTCACCGCTTCTGGTGTAGGTAATACCCACGTTGCCATTGGCAGCGTTACTAAACCGTAAACAACTGGTTATATATCACATATGAGGCTATTCAACATATATATATGTGTGTATAAAATTTATACAAATCGTTAGCGTCATTTTGTAACGTGTCGCTCAATAAAAAAAGTTAGGCCACAGTCACCTACCCGCCGCATGCTTCGCATAACATCGACTCCCACGGTACGTGGGATCTGCCGAATTTTTTAAATGCGAAGCATTTCTTAGCGAACTTCTGCGACTTTGAGCGTATCTATCTATCTATCTATCTATCTATCTATCTATCTATCTATCTATCTATCTATCTATCTATCTATCTATCTATCTATCTATCTATCTATCTATCTATCTATCTATCTATCTATCTATCTATCTATCTATCTATCTAGCCGCCTACGACTTTGTGCTCTCCTGGTCGCTTGGTTAATCGAATGTGCACCAAAATTGGTATGGCGTAACATGACTGTATGACGAACATAAATGACAAGTCATAACATGAAAATCATGACACGCATGTCATGTACAGCATTATTTACATGCTATGTTCATGGTACGCTGGCGACCGTTTCGCTAGATTGATAAACACCAAAATTGGTATCTTGCGACGTGGCTGTGTGGCGAACATTAAAACACAACTTAACATGAAAATCATGACACGTATGTCATGTACAGCATGACTTACGTGCCACGCTCATGGTGCGCTGGCGGCCGTTTCGATAGCTTTATATACACCAAAATTGGTATGTTGCGACGTGACTGTGTAACGAACATAAATAACACGAGTTAACATGAAAATCATGACACGCATGTCATGTACAGCATGACTTACGTGCCGCGCTCATGGGGCGCTGGCGGCCGTTTCGCTAGCTTTATATACACCAAAATTGGTATCTTGCGACGTGACTGTGTAACGAACAAAAATAACACGAGTTAACATGAAAGTCATGACACGCATGTCATGTACAGCATGACTTACGTGCCACGCTCATGGTGCGCTGGCGGCCGTTTCGATAGCTTTATATACACCAAAATTGGTATCTTGCGACGTGACTGTGTGACGAACATAAAAACACAACTTAACACGAAAATCATGACACGCATGTCATGTACAGCATGACTTACGTGCCACGCTCACGGTGCGCTGGCGGCCGTTTCGATAGCTTTATATACACCAAAATTGGTATCTTGCGACGTGACTGTGTGACGAACATAAAAACACAACTTAACATAAAAATCATGACATGCATGTCATGTACAGCATGACTTACGTGCCACGCTCATGGTGCGCTGGCGGCCGTTTCGATAGCTTTATATACACCAAAATTGGTATCTTGTGACGTGACTGTGTAACGAACATAAATAACACAAGTTAACATGAAAATCATGACACGCATGTCATGTACAGCATGACTTACGTGCCACGCTCATGAAGCGCTGGCGGCTGTTTCGCTAGCTTGATCTACCCCGAAATTGTTATTGCGCGACGTGACTGTGTGATGAACATAAAAACACGAGGTAATATGAAAATCATGACACGCATGTCATGTACAGCATGACTTACGTGTCACGCTCATGGGGCGCTGGCGGCCGTTTCGCTAGCTTGATATACACCAAAATTGGTATCTTGCGACGTGACTGTGTGACGAACGTAAATAACAGGAGTTAACATGAAAGTCATGACACACATGTCATGTACAGCATGACTTACGTGCCGCGCTCATGGGGCGCTGGCGGCCGTTTCGCTAGCTTGATCGACCCCGAAGTTGGTATTGCGCGACGTTACTGTGTGACGAACATAAATAATAGGAGTTAACACGAGAACCATGACACGCATTTTCCTCAATTACATACAAGACGATGTATGCAGCTCTTTGCTGGCTGCTTCGCATTACATCGATTCCCACAATGCGTGGGATCTGCCGGCTTTTTTTTTTCGAGGATGGGTTTCGCGGGCCCCCAGAAATTGCTTCGTGCACCCCCTGAGGTCCGCGGACCTCCATTTGAGAACCGCTAAGGTAGAGGAACAAAAGAAAAACGCACAGGGTTCCTTATGCATTGGCCTAAGACCACACGAAGGCAAAAGCCTTCTTTTTCTTCGCAGTCAATTGTAATGATCCTCCCCCACCTCCAAAGCTTTCTGCACCTAACGTGGTTTTGCGCTGCCTCCAGAATCGGAGACATTGCAAGTTTTCTGCCCCTCGCCTGGTTTTACACTGCATCCGTGTTCGACTCACCGAACGACGATGTCAACTGGTGACCTCATCATATGACGTCACGATGGCTTCACAATGACGTATGATGACGTCCAAAATTTTGGGCATCTGTGACATCATGATAAAGTGATAAAGTGACGTCATCACTTGATGACAATTTTTGACTACTCATGTCGCAGACGTCACCGACGGTCAATTTTCACGTTTGATAAGGCATCTAAGGCATTAGCCTTAAAGGAACACTAAAGTGAAAAACGATTTTTCTCATATTAGTAAATTACTCTTTCCTAATTCCAAACTGACCACGCTGACAGCGAGAAGACGCGAAAACAAAAATACGGGTGGCGACGCCAACTTGAAATTCCTGCACCAAAAGTCGCACCGTCCTAGATTTTGACGGCGTCTACTATGTCCCACGTTGTTCCTAATCCGTAAAAAAACGCCAGGCCTGCGCTGAAATCGCAGCACAGTCACAGCGAAAGCTGGAAGAGCGGCGTTTCTAGAGCCCGTTGTATGCTCTCTTGGGGCTACAGTACAAGTACACTAGAAAGGCACCCACTACGCCATAAATCACAATTTTTGTGAAGTTGGGAACCTACTAAGCCATTATTCGTCATTCTGCTGTGAAGCGAGGCACCAGCTGCACGTCTGTAAGGCATTATGTGCACTTTGTTGACGCGACGACTGTTGACGATGAAGAATTATGGCTCAGCCCTCTGTAATGGGTTGGAAGCTTTAAACGGCCCACCAGTTATGTAATTTGCATTGGGTGACGCCCGGCCGCTATTTCCCTCTCCCGTCATGCTGTATAACATGCGTTGACGTGGGACACAGACGGGGGGGGGGCGAAGAACGTTACTGAGACCCCGAGGAAATGGATCATGCGCTTATGGGATTCATTGGCAACCAATGCAAGTGCACTTGCGAGGAACCCACTACGCTATAAATCATTGTAATTTTACTGAGACCCCGAGGAACTGGATCATGCGCTTATGGGCTTCATTGGCAAACAATACAAGTGCACTTGCGAGGAACCCACTGCGCTATAAATCATTGTAATTTTACTGACACCCCGCGGAAATGGATCATGCGCTTGTGGGCTTCCTTGGCAACCAATACAAGTGCACTTGCGAGGAACCCACTACGCTATAAATCACTAATTTTTGAGAAGTAGGGCAGCAGACACTGTGCCATTTTTCGTCATTCTACGGAGAGCCGTGGTACCTGCTAAACGCATGTAAGGCATTATGCGCACTTTGTTGATGCTGTGCTCGATCACGATGAAGAATTATGGCAGAGCCCTTTGTAATGGGTTGGAAGCATTCAACAACCTACTCGTTGCACAGTTAGCATTGTGTGACGCCAGGTTACAGAATTCGCGTTGTGCGACGCTTGGTGCTTATTTTACTCTTCTACCACGCTATATTGGATATGCTAATGTGGTTCCTTCCCAACATGAAGCCTGTATAGGACCTTTTTGCGCAGTAGTTTCAAGCACCGGCATGGCTCAGAGGTTGAATACTGGGCTCCCACGCAGAGGACCCAGGTTCGAACCTCGTTCCATCCTAGAATTTTTTTTCTTATTTCGTTTTTTTTTTCTTATTTCGAGCGATACTGGTTACGGACACCGGCGGCGGCGGCGGCGTTGGCGGCAGCGGCGGTGGCGGCAGCGGCGGCGGCAGCGGCGGCGGCGGCGGACAACTACGGCGCCAAAAACGGCCGGTGAAATGATCTCATAACAGCTTTCGCTGTAAAATGAAGTACATTGACCTTTGATGGGGCCATAAACTCAACTTACAAAGGTTAAGGAAATTTCGTTGAGCCAATGTCACCAAAACACGAAGAATACACTTTAAAATTCGTGACGTCACGCGCAGATATTTCGGCGCGAAATTTAAAAATGACACTTTCACCTTTATTTTCTCCTCTACTAATAAACTTATGATGGTGAAATTAATGGCATTAGAGTTCTGAGAGCACAATGTGTCAACCTAGGCCTATTAATTGTTTCACTTTAGTGTCCCTTAATGGAGGGGAAAGAGGATTTCCCAGCAGCACTCGCACTTTGTCCTTCTCGTCTTGTGTCTCCGTCGTGTTCGCGCTGATTTTTACAAGTACCCGAAATGATTACTGACAAGAAAGCCGGACACCAGACAGCACCCGCATGAAGAATACGCTGCTTTTGGGCTCTTGCCTACAAAAAAGCGGAAGAGTGTATGTGTTGCAGTCCTTCGCGCATGCTGATGACATGTCCACCTGACAGTTTAATTTATTCTAGCACCTTCAATACGGAACTCATTTACGTACAATCTTACTTGGGTATAGAAGACTACATACATGGTACCTTAAAACTGCCTGTTCAGAAAAATTCTGAAAGACCCTAATTGTATATTACCATCGTTGTCGTCATCATCACCATAATCATAATCCTCATCACTTAGAGACCTAGCTTCGATATCCAAAATTTCCTTCATGCTGCATTAAAAATTCATGTTCACAACCAAAGTTTGCTATACGGGACTATGAGGAACACTTTTCAAAATCCTTCATCTCAGTCATCGTTGTTGTCGTCATCGCCGCCGCCAAGTTACCATCATCATTAGCATCGTAATTTTAACACGTAGAAAGCAGAAGAAGAATAGAAAGTTCACCTCGGCGCATTCGGGTCCACAGCCTGCAAAATTGTAACCCAACAAAGAAGGACCCTCCGTGCAACCACAGTGGACATGCGTCTGACTCGGCGTCCCGTCCTGGTCTTCCTGGCCTCCACGGCGGCAGCGGTGGGCGCCTTGGCACTGGCCGTGCTGCTGGTGCGCAAGATAAGGGTCGTGCTCGCGGGCGAAGTCTTGTTGACCGAGGAGCGTGCCTCGTACACGGTTCGACTCGAGAAACGCGTCGCCGTCACCCACGACGTGCGCCTGTTCCGGTTTGCCCTGAAGAGCCCCCAGCAGGTGGGTGCCACACTATTCGCGACACATCCGATCCTTATCCCACTGTAAGCTATGTACGAAGGACTCGCTCTTCGTACACTCAGGAACAAAAACTTGAAGGCAACCCTAATCATTGCCCTCGGTGTCTCGTAGTTGCACTCGCACGTCGTCGTCCGTGCGCCCTGGTGTATTCCATGGGTTAACTTTGTGTTTTTTAAATGCGAAGCGTTTCTTGGCGAACTTCTGCGACTTTAAGCGTATCTATCTATCTATCTATCTATCTATCTATCTATCTATCTATCTATCTATCTATCTATCTATCTATCTATCTATCTATCTATCTATCTATCTATCTATCTATCTATCTATCTATCTATCTATCTATCTATCTATCTATCTATCTATCTATCTATCTATCTGGCCGTTTGTTTAATGGAATTTATACCAAAATTTTGTATGGCATAATATGACTGTATGACCAACATAAATGACAGGTCATAACATAAAAATCATTATATGTATGTCATGATTGGCATGATATACATGCCATGGTTTTGGTACTCTTCCGGCCGTATCGTTAATTTAATATATACCAAAATTTCTATGGCGTGACAAGAGTGTATGATGAACATAAAAGATAGGTCCCAACGTGTAAATCATGACACGCATGTCATGTACAGCATGATTTACATGACATTGTCTCTGGGCGCTCGTGGCTGTTTAAATAAATGAATATACCAAAATTGGTACGACAAAAGATTTCTGTATATTTAACATAAAGGAGAGATGGTAACGGAGAAATCACGACATGCATGTCATGTTCGGCATGACATACCTGGCATGCTCATTGTGCGCTCGCGGTCGTTTCGCTAGTTTGATATACACCAAAACTGGTATCGCGGGACATGTCTGTACGATGAACATGGATGACAGGTGGTAACACGAAAATCATGACATGCATGTCATGTAAGGCGTGATTTACATGTCACTCTTATGGTGCGCTCGCAGCCGTTTCGCAAGCTTGATATGTACCAAATATGGTATTGCGCGACGTGACTGTATGACGAACATAAATTTCAGGTGGTAACATGACAGTCATGACATGCATGTCTTGTAGGGCATGATTTACATGCCACGGTCATGGTGCGGTCGCGGCCGGTTCGCGGGCCTGACATGCACCAAAACTGGTATTGCGTGAGTTACTGTATGACAAGCATAAATGACAGGTGGTAACATGACAATCATGACATGTATACTATATGTCATGTAGGACATGATTTACATGCCATACTCATCTTACTCTCGCGGCTGGTTCGTTAGATTGAAATTCACCAAAACTGGCATTGTGCGATGTGACTCTAAGACGAACATAAATGACAGATGGTAACATGAAAATCACGATATACATGTTATGTACGGCATGGCTTACATGCCACGCTCACTGCGCGCTCGCGGCCGTTTCGCTAGCTTGATGTGTACCAAAATTGGTATTACGGGACGTGTCTGTACAACGAAGAGAAATGACAGTTGGTAACGTGATAGTAACATGACAATCATGAAGTGCATTTCATGTACAGCATGATTTTCATGCTACGCTCATGGTGCGCTCGCTGCCGGTTCGATAACTTCATATGCACCAAAACTGGTATAACGTGATGCGCCTGTACGGCGACCATAAATTACAGGTGTTAACATGCCAATCATGACATGCATGCCATGTAGGGCATGATTTACATGGCATGCTCATGGTGTTCTCGTGGCCGGTTTGCTAGCTTGTTATGCACCAAAACTGGGATTGCTCTACGTGACTGTATGACGAACATAAATCACAGGTGCTAACATGAAAATTATGACATGCATGTCATGTACGGCATGATTTACATGACAGTGTCTTGGTGCGCTTCCGGCTGTTTTGTTAACTAGATATATACCAAAGTTTGTATGGCATGACATGAGTGCCTGATGAACATAACTGACAGGTCACGCATTGTATGTACCAGAATGTACGTTTCATTGGCAAGGTATATACCATATTGTGCATGCGTGCATGACAAATATGTGATATATAGTGGGCTAGATATCATGACATGAATGACTTCATTTGCCTCAAAGACAAACAAGACAATGTATGCAGCTCTTTGCTGGCTGCTTCGCATTACATCGATTCCCTACAGTGCGTGGGATCTGCCGGATTTGATCCCGCTGCTGAAGTGGATCTCAGGGGCCTCGTACAAAAAAAGCCCGTGGTTGAGATCGTCATCTGCTGCTCACAAAAAAGTCATTTCATCTCTAAGTGAACTCATTCAAATAATTTTCATCAATTATTCTGACAGTTATTTGGCCCTAATCTTACATAAACTGAAGCTCCGATATTATATTTGTCGAATATTGCTCTTAACTAAAAACAGCACCATCCATTTGGGACCGGTCTTGGTTAAAGAGTTTTTGCTGAATATTCGGAAATTTGGAGGTGAGTGGTCGACCGGAAGTGCTTAAAGAGAAAAGCAGTGTCACTCGTTCGTCAAGCCATTAAAAAAAAGAACAGTAAGGGAGTTTGCATTGGGCTCATCTGGGCTGGTAGGTGTGTCTTGTGTGCAGCACCAGAATGTTGAACCGCGCGCGAGCATAGGACGATGAAAAAAAGGCAGCGCGGGATATATCGTTCTGTCCTGCCTTTTTTTTCTTCTTATGTTCGCGCAATTTAGTATTCTATTATCTAACGATGAAAGCCGTTTTGGTAAAAGTTAGGGCCGAAAACTATAAAAACAATGACAGCACTAAGCAAACGTCAGATTGTAGCTGGTAGCAAAACTTTTATGGTTTTAAACTTCCTGATTTCTACATGTCCATCAGATTCTTTGCCGTCCTCAACTATTTTCTCTTTCTCATGGCACCCTTTCTTAATTTTTAACAGACAATAAAATATACCATGCACCATAATCCCAGTGCGCAGCTTTTCTAAGAGAGCAACCGACATGTATAGCTCATGGAAACGAAGCAGTTTATTGATATATGTCTAGTACAACCATACAGGGCCAGTAATAATTAATTATTTAATTAACGAAGTTACCTAAATTTCGACCCGGAGGTTGGTTACGCTACTTAGAGGAGGTCGGCAGCAATCCATTCGAATGCACTTCAGAAGGGAGAACGTTTGGGCGTGTTGGTTGTTCATCGTTCTTCAGAAACCATAACGCAATAAAGAACACGGGACAAGAAAGAGACATGGACAAGCGCTCACTATCAACTAAGGTTTTATTGCAGAAACAGAGTACATATAAGCACCCTTTGAAGCTGCAATAAAGAAATGAAAGTAGGTAATAGACACGTGTCTGTGCCTAGAATTCATGCTGTTTCACCGATAAAAAGACAGACGGAATGCTGACACATCTGTTACCTGCCCTAGCTATCTCTGACGCCTCTACAATTTCTCTAGTCGTTTTGTCATGGTGCCGATACAGAACAACTGTCTGATCGAACAGTGGAACGCACTGTGGCCTCGCGTAGAAAATCGAGCCAAAGAAAAGGTGGCTGCAATCCCGTACCTTCACAAATTGTCTCGCAATTTAAAGAACGTAGGGCAGCGTTCTGGAGTAAAGGTTGTGTTTTGACCACCAAACAAGCTTTTGAGTTTGTGTAAGTTGAGCTGTCCGACAAGGAAGCGGAAACCTGTTTGCTCCATCAGACACAAAACCGCTTACGTCTCTTGCACAAGAGCGTTGTTTAAAAAATTCCTCTTTCATGTGGAAGGCATTACGTAGGCCAGACTGGCAGATGCCTCAACGTTCGCCTGCTTGAGCATAACAACAAAATCGGGAACACTGCCATTGACGCACACCTTGCATTGTAAGAAGTGCGACGCGAGGCCACAGTGCGTTCCACTGTTCAAACAGACAGTTGTTCTGTATCGGCACCGTGACAAAACGACTAGAGAAATCGTAGAGGCTTCAGAGATAGCTAGGGCAGGTAACAGATGTGTCAGCATTCCGTCTGTCCTTTTATCAAAAGCATGAATTCTTGGCATAGGCAAGTGTCCATTACCTTCTTTCATTTCTTTATTGCAGCTTCAAAGGGTGCTTATATATGCTCTGTTTCTGCAATAAAACCTTAGTTGATAGTGAGCGCTTGTCCTGGTCTCTTTCTTTCCCGTGTTCTTTTTTGCGCTATGGCTTCTGAAACACAGTCGAATGCCACGTCCTCCAATCCGCGTGACATTATCCGGCGTTCTTGGGCCGTGTCGGCGGGTCGCAGGGGAGCCATCCAACGTGTCTACTGTGAGGGAAGTGTCAGCGTATTGTGAGCATCTCCACGCCATATATATGAGGGTAGCTTACCGTGAGCAGTGTCAGCAATATATTGACACGCGATGTGGGTAGAGTTTGCCATAGAGCCATGGATTGAGGAAGACACTGACTGCATCCTGTCGGGCAGGTCCTTTTGAGTTAGTTGGGGGTAGGGAAGTGGACCTAGTGTGCAGTGCTTTAATATTTCTGTGGGAGATAACCAAAGCGCCTTGGATCAGACCCATGGCTAATCAGACCCATGGGGCCAGACCCAGACCCATGGTCATTCTTTCCTCCTCGTAGAAGTTGGGCTTCCGCGTGGGTGAGCACGTGCTGCTGTACGCGCGCATCGGCGGCCGCACGGTGATGAGGCCGTACACGCCTGTCAGCCGCATCGACCATCGCGGCAGCTTCGACATCATGGTCAAGATCTACCCGGCGGGCGTGTCCAGGAAGTACCCCAACGGCGGCCTCATGAGCCAGTACCTGGACAACCTCCGGCCGGGAGATAAGATTGAGGTACGTATACCCACTCAAGCTTCGTGGCTGTATTCGAGCAGAACGTTGGTAAAAGCTACGAACATTTAAAATACGGAGCACGTACCGCTTCCCTATAGCTAAATTTCAACACTAGACGGCTTTGTACCTTGGAGACCGAGAGGACATACGCAGAGCAAACGAAATCGATTACACGAAGCGGGAACGCATGTTACGTTGGCGTGAAGTATTCGGTGGTCACTTTTTTTTTATAATACCACGGCTACGTTAAGACATCGTATGCCCGTCAACATGCCAACAAAAAATCCTCTATATTTATATGCACATTACCTTTTCTGCTTCTGATTCAATCTGTTTTGACGACCTTCGTTCGAAATTCCTTCTCCCTCTTAATGTCAACTTCTACTGACGTCATGAGAATTCAGGCTCCTGCCTGACTACGGTAATACGTAACATTTCCGGTTGTTCAGGTGCCTTTGAAATAGCCGATACTGACTTAAGCTAAGTTTCTCGATTCCATTTCTAGTCCACTTTTATTTCCATCGCAAGTTTAGTTTAAATTCGCTGCCGCTACGCATTTCCGGTCTGGATTACGATTGACAGACTTCCGGTGTATATTTAGCCTACATCCGGTCTACATCTATACACAACTTCTGTATACTTCTTCGGACTGGCTTCACAATCTATTGCACTTCCCTGACGGAGGAGTCGAACCTCTGACTGTTTTCGAACACAGCAGGCCTATGCGTTAACCATGATGCCGCCACGGCACACCACTCGAAATTGATATAGCAGAAACCCAGCGTGCCTCTTTGAACGGCTATAAGTCTAGTTGCGAATGCAAAGGCGCATTCGATTCGTCCCCAATATACGACCTAAACAAAAGGTGACCGAACAAAAGAAAGCGGAGCAATCGAAGCGTTGCCCTGAGAAAGATCGACTTCGACGTGTTGTGAACATCGACACGAATTTTGTGGTTGGAAATAAATATGGCACGATGGATCTGCTACTATTTTTTTTTCACTTTAACATCCCTAATGCTAACTCATCAATACTCATGTTCGCTCTCCTCTAACGTGCTGCTCCGCTGCCGCAGATCCAGGGACCCAAGGGCCGTTTCGTGTATGAAGGGCGCGGCCAGTTCGCCACTTGCGACGGACACCGGCTGCCGCTCGTCACTCGACTGGGACTGGTGGCGGCAGGCAGCGGCGTCACCCCGATGCTGCAACTCCTGCGACACCTCCTCGCCGACAGTGCAGACCAGACGTCGGTCATGATGATCGACGTCAATTCCAGCGAGCAAGACATCATCGCGCGCCAGGAACTGGACGAGTATGCGAAGAACCACGGCGCTTTCAGGTCGGTACCCACGAAAATGCCTGACGGCCTTTGCAATAGCTCAAGTAGGCCCCTTTAGGACAACAACAAAATGCCTGTCAAGGTGAAGTTGTCGGAGCGGGCAATACATCATAAAGCGGGGTGACGTAGTAACGGCGGGGTAGTTGCGATATATGACGGCATTGGGATGAAGGATACACAGAAAGTACTTGTTTAGCTTCACATATACGCTGATGTTGTATGCCTGCTTTTAAATGTGATAAATCAAGGCGCTTTAATCACGGTACTGTCCTTCCAGGTGACACATCTCTTCGTCCAATATTTTATTAAGATGAATGCCTCAGATGTCTCGAGAAAAACTTGGCAGTGGGCCAGTTGGTTAAACATTATCGATGATTTCTGGTTAAACATTATTTATGGTTAAACATTATCGAGATGTCTCGTCACACTAAACACGCACACACACACACACACACACACACACACACACACACACACACACACACACACACACACACACGCACATGCACGCGCACACACACGCGCACACACACGCACGCACACACGCACGCGCGCACACACACGCACGCACACACGCACGCGCGCACACACACACACACACACACACACACACACACACACACACACAGTTTCGCCGCAAGGGCGAAGAAATGAATGCGACAGCACCAATTTGGAATGTTATGCGAAGTAAGACTATCAGTTGAGTCTCTTAGATACGATCTCGCGTAACTCTATAAAGCGCTTGTTAAAGTGAATGCGGCCGCTCCAGGGAGCGAAACGATTTTCATTCTGTTTGTCGTCTCAACACGAAGCGGTGAGAACACATAATGCATACGAGCCGTCTAGCGATCTCTATCGAGATAGCGCGCGCACCAGCGCTCGCGCCCTTATGATTAAAGTTTTGCATTTGCTAGTCTAGCGATGCAGAACACCCCCCTCCCCCCTCCCCCCCCCCATCCGCAGCGGCGCCGATAGACGGGCGGGGCATTTCCTCTCTGCTTGACGAGCCATCGACGCCAGGACATCGACGCGCGGCGATGTTATTGCATGCGCCCTTCGGGCGACGGAGACTGCCGGCTTTTTTTTTCATATCTCCTTCAGTCGCGTGCATGCGCAGCGCTCACACGCGTTTACTAGCGCGTAGCAAATACGATGCGCGGGGCGATGTTGATGTTATTGATTTGCACTTTATACGAAGTATCACGGCGACGGTGACTGCAAATGCCCCCCCCCCCCATGAGTGTCCATATAACCGCTGTCGCAAAAAAGTCTCCGTCCGTGTCGGCCTCAACACGAGTGATAAAAAAAAATTGCGATGTGATGACGTCATCATGACGTCACATATCGACGAAATGTTGACGTCACATGATGACGCCATCACAGAACATCTTAGTTTGATCGAAGGTGGGCCGGTACCGGAGGCACTGTAAAACACTGTGGGGTGTAGAAAGATTGCCATGCCTGCGATCCCGGAGGCAGTGGGAAACCACACAAGGTACTCAGAGTGCTCTATAGCGCAAAACGACAATACAAGACAGAAGACACGGCAAGGCTAGCCTTGTTCTGTCTTCTGTGGGATGGGGGAGGGGGGGAGGAGGTCAATACAATCGACGTAGATGAAGATGACTTTCACCTTCTAGTCTTCTTAGGCAAGTGCATAAGGGGCCGTGTGAATTTTACCAGATTATTATGTTTCAGCTGAAAACAACCAATAACGCACTCATTGCTTTATAGGTTTTATGTATGGTTAAATAATCATTCTATTGCAGACTGTAGATTTTTCTTCGGCGGTGTTAATTCTATGCACGCAGCATACGCCATGTGCTCAGCAGGCCACCCACGTACGAAGGGATGGTGGAATACGTGCCAGGTCCCTTGAACCTGGAAATTCTGGCAGAGCACCTTCCACCGCCGGACTCCGACACGATGGTGCTCTGCTGTGGACCACCTCGGCTCATCACCGAAATATGCGAGCCAGCACTCAGGGACATTGGACACAGGCCAAACCGCGTGCTCTGCTTCTGAACGCCACTGCCCGGCTGTCCTGTACGGACTGTGCTGCTGCTTTCGTGGCCGATGGCGAAACAAATGTCTTGTTTGAATTGTCGAGCTTCTCGACTAACGCCCGCACTCACAGACTCCAATATTTCTCTTTGAGCTGAAAACGATAGGCCCGAGTACGTGCTTGCACGAAACTGACTCGCGCAAGATCACAATGCTTAAATCACTACACCATAGTTCCAAGCCAGCGTCTGATAACGTTACTCGAAACACTGTACATCTGCGGTAAGCAGATGTACAGTGTTTCGAGTAACGTCATGCCTCATATGAGACCCTTACAACCTCCCCCCCCCACCCACTTTCGTTTCAAACTGAAGTAAGTAACGATATTCGAAACTGTACCGCCATCCCCCACCCCCTTTCATTCTTGTTCCAAATCTACGTCGAGTAACGCTTATCCGAAATATGCGCACATAATAAAGGGTACTCAAGTAGGCATGAGATGCCTGGCATGAAATTCGCACCCCCCTCCCCCTGCCGTCATCCAGCCACCCTGGTTTCAAACCAACGTCTAGTAAGTAAATATGGCACAACCTACAGCGAAAGAAATCCAAGATTGTTCCCGCGATGGACTTTGTAAGATCCACAGAAGAAAACACCTTTCAAGTAAATGAGAGAAGAACATTTCTTAAAATCCGTGATACGTGGAGCTCTGTTACAAACTAATTACAATTTTTAGGAATTAGGCGTGGAATACAGCGTTAACACATTTGTATAGAGCTAGGTCACTCGAGCAGACGTTAATTACTTACGCCAAAACACCAAATGCGCAGTAACCTGATTAAAATATATCGCTTATTGACTCAACCAATTACCTTAGGGCACATTTCACAATACTTGAGCTTAAGCCGGCGAACTACTACGTCTCTTCTAAACGGGAAACTCTAAATGAAAGTGCAGATTATTTATTTTTTGTTTATTTCACCAAAAGGCCCTTTTTGTGCATATAATGTCGAAGAATACTTAACCAACTATGCGTGAGATCGAAAACTTTGTGAGCTGATACATGGAATTTAGCGTCATCGTCATAATTCATTCCAAGTCAATGTGACTTGCAATGTCCCTTGTTACTGGCTACAACCAGAAGGTAAATGTTTACTGCAGAGTAATCGCTACAAAGGATTTTCTGGCGAAAACACTGCCAAGCACGACGCCAAGCACGACGAATTGTTTCTTAAGCTGTAATTCCTGTAAAATACGAATATTGGAGATAACCTCAGTGTACCTCCTCACTAAGTTCGCCTGTAAAGCGTGCATTGTATTGTGGATAACGTAAGAGTTCAAGGAAAAAACACACACATCTCTAATGCTCCATGCCGAAATTGTTTCTTGGGCTGTCTTTCCGGTAAAATGGGAATATTGAAGAAGACCTGAGTGTACCTTTGAACAAAGTTCGCCTGTAAAGCGTGCATTGTGAATAACGCAGGAGTTCAAGGAATAAACACACACATCCCTAATGCTCTATGCCGCATTGTTTCTTGGGCTGTCTTTCCTGTAAAATGGGAATATTGAAGACCTGAGTTAACCTTCGCACTAAGTTCGCCTGTAAAGCGTGCATTGTGCATAACGCAGGTGTTCAAGGAAGAAACACACACATCTGTAATGCTCTATGCCGCATTGTTTCTTGGGCTGTCTTTCCGGGAAAATGGGAATATTGAAGACCTGAGTGCAGTTCGCCTGTAAAGCGTGCATTGTGGATAACGCAGGAGTTTCAAGGAAGAAACACACACATCTCTAATGTTCTATGCCGCATTGTTTCTTGGGCTGTTTTTCCTGTAAAATGGGAATATTGAAGACCTGAGTGAACCTTCGCACTAAGTTCGCCTGTAAAGCGTGCATTGTGGGTAACACAGGAGTTCAAGGAAGAAACACACACATCCCTAATGCTCTATGCCGCATTGTTTCTTGGGCTGTTATTCCGGTAAAATGGGAATATTGGAGAAGACCTGAGTGTACCTTCGAACAAAGTTCGCCTGTAAAGCGTGCATTGCGCATAACCAGGAGTTCAAGAAAGAAACACACACATCCCTAATGCTTTTTGCCGGATTGTTTCTTGGGCTGTCTTTCCGGTAAAATGGGAATATTGAAGAAGACCTGAGTGTGCCTTCGCACTAAGTTCGCCTGTAAAGCGTGCATTGTGCATAACGCAAGAGTTTAAGGAAGAAACACACACATCTCTAATGCTCTATGCCGCATTGTTTCTTGGGCTGTTATTCCGGTAAAATGGGAATATTGAAGAAGACCTGAGTGTGCCTTCGAACAAAGTTCGCCTGTAAAGCGTGCATTGTGCATAACCAGGAGTTCAAGGAAGAAACACACACATCCCTAATGCTTTTTGCCGGATTGTTTCTTGGGCTGTCTTTCCGGTAAAATGGGAATATTGAAGAAGACCTGAGTGTGCCTTCGCACTAAGTTCGCCTGTAAAGCGTGCATTGTGCATAACGCAAGAGTTTAAGGAAGAAACACACACATCTCTAATGCTCTATGCCACATTGTTTCTTGGGCTGTTATTCCGGTAAAATGGGAATATTGAAGAGGACCTGCGTGTACCTTCGAACAAAGTTCGCCTGTAAAGCGTGCATTTTGGATAACGCAGGAGTTCAAGGAAGAAACACACACATCCCTAATGCTCTATGCCGCATTGTTTCTTGGGCTGTCTGTCCTGTAAAATGGGAATATTGAAGAAGACCTGAGTGAACCTTCGCACTAAGTTCGCCTGTAAAGCGTGCATTGTGCATAACGCAGGAGTTCAAGGAAGAAACACACACATCCCTAATGCTTTTTGCCGGATTGTTTCTTGGGCTGTCTTTCCGGTAAAATGGGAATATTGAAGAAGACCTGAGTGTGCCTTCGCACTAAGTTCGCGTGTAAAGCGTGCATTGTGCATAACGCAAGAGTTTAAGGAAGAAACACACACATCTCTAATGCTCTATGCCGCATTGTTTCTTGGGCTGTCTTTCCTGTAAAATGGGAATATTGAAGAAGACCTGAGTGAACCTTCGCACTAAGTTCGCCTGTAAAGCGTGCATTTTGGATAACGCAGGAGTTCAAGGAAGAAACACACACATCTCTAATGCTCTATGCCGCATTGTTGCTTGGGCTGTCTTTCCGGTAAAATGGGAATATTGAAGAAGACCTGAGTGAACCTTCGCACTAAGTTCGCCTGTAAAGCGTGCATTTTGGATAACGCAGGAGTTCAAGGAAGAAACACACACATCCCTAATGCTCTATGTCCGCATTGTTTCTTGGGCTGTCTTTCCGGTAAAATGGGAATATTGAAGAAGACCTGAGTGAACCTTCGCACTAAGTTCGCCTGTAAAGCGTGCATTTTGGATAACGCAGGAGTTCAAGGAAGAAACACACACATCCCTAATGCTCTATGCCGCATTATTTCTTGAGCTGTCGTTCCGGTAAAATGGGAATATTGAAGAAGACCTGAGTGAACCTTCGCACTAAGTTCGCCTGTAAAGCGTGCATTTTGGATAACGCAAGAGTTTAAGGAAGAAACACACACACATCCCTAATGCTCTATGCCGCATTGTTTCTTGGGCTGTCTTTCCGGTAAAATGGGAATATTGAAGAAGACCTGAGTGAACCTTCGCACTAAGTTCGCCTGTAAAGCGTGCATTTTGGATAACGCAGGAATTCAAGGAAGAAACACGCACATCTCTAATGCTCTATGCCACATTGTTTCTTGGGCTGTTATTCCGGTAAAATGGGAATATTGAAGAAGACCTGAGTGAAAATTCGCACTAAGTTCGCCTGTAAAGCGTGCATTGTGCATAACGCAGGAGTTCAAGGAAGAAACACACACATCTCTAATGCTCTATGCTGCATTGTTTCTTGGGCTGTCTGTCCGGTAAAATGGGAATATTGAAGAAGACCTGAGTGAACCTTCGCACTAAGTTCGCCTGTAAAGCGTGCATTTTGGATAACGCAGGAGTTCAAGGAAGAAGCACACACATCCCTAATGCTCTATGCCGCATTGTTTCTTGGGCTGTCTGTCCTGTAAAATGGGAATATTGAAGACCTGAGTGAACCTTCGCACTAAGTTCGCCTGTAAAGCGTGCATTGTGCATAACGCAGGAGTTCAAGGAAGAAACACACACATCCCTAATGCTTTTTGCCGGATTGTTTCTTGGGCTGTCTTTCCGGTAAAATGGGAATATTGAAGAAGACCTGGGTGTGCCTTCGCACTAAGTTCGCCTGTAAAGCGTGCATTGTGCATAACGCAAGAGTTTAAGGAAGAAACACACACATCCCTAATGCTCTATGCCACATTATTTCTTGAGCTGTCGTTCCGGTGAAGAAATTACACCATCTCCCGCTAAAGGGGACCGTGAGGCGATGCGAAGACGGAGCACTTGCACGATCGCGTTCCGTTGGCGTTCGTTGGGCATGCTACTGACCTCGGGCATGCTACCAACTTCGCGTCGTGGAACGCGAAGATGACCCGAAATAGTTGCCGCATTGAACTCGTCTGGCGTGCGAGGAAAACGCTCGCTTTCCTTCGCAAAACGCCGATGGTTCAGCGTGCCCCTACTAAGATGGCGGACGCAGCCGCCATCTTTTGGTGGGCACGGCTTCACTATTTCGCAATAATCGCCACTCCAGCAATTTTTGGTAACAGGAACACTACGCGCGTCGTGTCTTCCCTCTAGCCTGGCCGTTAATTCTCACAGGGCGGGCGGGGAACGCGGTCGACAGGCGCGCGAGAGGGAGGCAGATGGAGTGGAGAGAGAGGAGGAGTGGACGCACATGCGCTGGCGCTCATCACGGCGCTGCGCAGGAGAGAACTTCGGCATGTCAAACCCGCATTTCAGAGGAGTCAACCGAAGCAAGCGTTGGACTGAACGCGCGCAGCGCTCTACCACTTGAAGGAGAGGAGACTAGAGGAGGAGAGTAGCGCATGCGCCGCGAGAGCAGAAACGAGAACGCAGGAGAAGCGCAAGCAGGTGCTGGTAGAGAAGTGGAGAGTGTAACGCGCGGCTGTTGGAGAGAGGAAAGGAGGGGAGTTGCGCATGCGTAGTGTGAGTGCGGACTACCAGGCCGAGGGACATACACCCGAGCAAGAGATGTTTCGCATCTAAAATATGGATATTGAAAACTACCTCAGTGTGCCTTCTCAATGAGTTCGCCTGCAAAGCGTGCATTGTGCATAACGCAGTTGTTTAAGGAAGAAGCACAGAGATCCGTAATGTTCTGTGCCGCATTGTTTCTTAAGCTGTAATTCCGGTAAAATACGAATATTGGAGAACCTCAGTGTGCCTTCTCACTAAGTTTGTCTGTAAAGCGTGCATTGCGCATAACGCAGTTGTTTGAAGGGGCCCTGCAACACTTTTTTTAGCATGGTCAGAAAACGCTGCCGATCGGTAGTCGAGGCTCCCGAGAACAGGTGAGCCAAACATTATAGTGCAGTAGGCGGCCTGGGATTTAAAATAAATTCTCAAGGTCAGCTAAAGATTACTTCTTCTACTTTTGACAAATGATGCTATTGACCCAAGATCACTGCGTCACTGATACAAATTCCATGCCATTGCCTGATTTGAACATGGCACGCTCGGTAGTTACTGCGGCCGCCGCGGTAGGCCGTCACTTGCCCGCGCGCGCGCCCGATTGCAATGAAGGTACGCCGTGCCTTCGATAAAAAAGAAACAAAAAGTGCTCAAGGTCCCGAGGCGCGCGTGACGTACGTCCTTCCCCCGTGACAGCCCTCCCTGCTTAGCTTCCAGCGCTTTCGTCAGGACGAGAGAAGAGAGAAAGCAATTACAGCGTGCGACAAATCTTTGCAACTCCGCTCGAGCACTGCACGGGCTCGGGCCTACCCGAAATCTCGGGCCCGGCCTGGCCCGTGGGCCGGGCCGGACCAGGTACGGTAGTTTTTACGGCGGGCTCGGGTCTGAAGCTCCGGGCTTTCGGTCGGGCCCAGGTTTGAGGTGGCGGGCTCGGGTCGGGCCGGGCTTGGAGGGATTGTTCCACATACGTTGTGCATACATATATTTTCCACATATTGCCCCACACGCTCATTTCTTTCTATGTTTTATGTTACCGGTCCACTGCACGTGTAGCTACTGCCTTGCGCAAACCGCGCCAGAATGTGTGGGAACATTCGAGATTATTTGAAGATCATCTGTTAGTCTTGAGAGCGCAAACGCGAACAGCTGAGTTTTTTCTGGAACTAACGCAGCCACCAGCGATAAGGCTCGTATGTTCGATGCCGCATGTATAAATGCCGACGCGCCTTGCCGCGGTTCAGTTTTGATTGATGGCCGACGCTCTGTTCGCCGCTATCAGTGCACAGTGTGTATTGCTGTAGTCTGACTTTCAGTTTACCGGCCACAAGTTCGACCAAATAAAGAGTTTCATCTTGGACACGTCGACTGCTGCCTTTGTCAACGTCACCACACCGTGACAATATTTTATCAAAAAAAGCGGTTTTTTATGTGGGGCAAGCTACTTGGAAAAATTTTGACGGATAAGCACTCAACTTCTTTTGCTTCTTGCATATGGGGCCGCTTGAGTTATCTGAAACGGACGAGGTAAGAGTAATTATACCAGGCGTTTATATAGTTGACATCTAACTATTATTCGCATTATTATTTGCATTAGCTATCATTTTATAACCCAAATGTTATTTTGTAATCGCGGTAATAAATATAATACAATAAATTTATATTCATAAGTTATCATCGGAAGAGCGATCCCAGAGCTCCAAAGCAGGGCAACGTTCTTGATAGTTCCAGCAGTCCGCTAAAACAAAAGGTCTGCGCGGAGTCTCGTTAGACAGAATCGCTCTAAAGAAACATCCTTTTTCGGTGGCTCCGACGCGGCTCCCAGTGGTCATGAGACGCGACATGACCATGCACAGCCTGCTTTGGGTCCACCCTTTGGTAACATCGGAGCTTTCATCTTGTTCCGCCGTATGGTGCGAGAGCTACATGGTACTGCCGCAACAGCGTCGGAATGTGCAGGAATAGCATAGGTTCATTAAACAGGATGTGTGACAATGTTTGCTCACTTGACGAAATGTCTGGCTTGAATAAATACAGTTACGAATTTCGTGCCGGTTGATGGTCCCTTACCTCGAACCATATGCATCCAATGAGTAAGCGCCGAGAATCTTATTCGCGCCTTTATTACCAAACTGGAACGAACCCCGAAAATAGATCTAAATCTGTTCATCCATATCCTGCCAGCCTTCCTCATGTAGTTCAATCGCGACCTTCCACCGTTACAACATCGTTAGCAAGGCATACAGCATTGTAATATGGACAAAAAGAGAGCACAGTACAAACCGTGCATAACATACACTGCTGAAACCACTAAGGAGAAGCCCTTGAAGAGGAGTTTATAGATTATATGGGAGAATGGCACGCATGACTTTCGGGAACAAGAGAAATGAAGAGATGAGCTGGACAGCTATGTTCATTCTGCAGAGGTCCGCGCAGACGTCCGAAATTTGCTCCACTGGTGGAAGTCTGAGAACAACGACCGCCGACACCTTCACGACTCGCAAGGCTGATTTTGTGCGCCCCTGCGGCTAGCGCAAGTAGTTCAAGAAACTTTAGCGCGGCAGGATATCAGAATCAGAATCAGAAATGCTTTTATTTTTCAACGAAATTGCTGGGGGTCCTTCAGGTGAAAAGCTGAGCTTGCATATCTGATGCAAGCGCACATGACGTGCGTACAGCCGGAATCAATGGATAATTTGACTTCTTGCACGATAGCATGTGAAAAAATGAACTGTAAACTATGCCACAAAAAACTTATAGTCTGTATATACTAGCCGCAGTGCGATATAAGAAAAGAATGCTGTGACAAAGTGCTTTTCTCTTCCTTTCGACTGTTTATACGTATTTCGAAAAGTACATGTGGCGCACGGAGTTGGTTATAATTTTTATCTAGGTTAGCGTATTTACAACAAAGGTAATATATTAGGCTTTTTCCCCCTATTTCTCTTGTTGTGACAAGGTTCTACTAGACAGGTGCTACATATCCAGAAGGGTGGAAAGAAGTGGAAATCTTAAGGGTTCGTTTTTCTTTGTTATACACAATATTAATGAGCACTAACAGACAATAATGCCAAGGGAAGTATAGGGGATGTTATTAGTAGTAAATGTAAGGTAAATGTGAAGAAAGAAAAATGGACGAAAAGATAACTTGCCGCGAGCAGGGACCGAACCTGCGTCCTTCGAATAACGCGTCCGATGCTCTACCAACTGAGCTACCGCGGCGGCCATCCCTCCGTCCACTTTATGGGGTATATATGTACATTAAACGTGGGAGTGTCAGTCAGCGCCGCCAGTAGCCATGACGGCGAGTGTGGAACACTCTTTTTCTGCCTGTTGGCGTCACGTAGCATGCGAACCTATTACGAGCTGGCAGCTGATCAATAATGCCTCGCATATCACCTGAAAGCATCAAGTCTGCCAGAACGAGACCCTCGCTATGAATGTAGGAAAGAAGTGGAAATCTTAAGGACTCGTTTTTCTTTGGTATACACAATATTAACGAGCACTAACAGACAATAATGCCAACGAAAGTATGGGGGATGTTATTAGTAGTAAATGTAAGATAAATGTGAAGAAAGAAATTGTCTGTTAGTGCTCATTAGTTTCGCTTAAGGGCGAAGTGATGAGCGCAATAGCAACAAATTGTAATCTTATACGAAGTACTGTTGGAAGCTAACTCTTTTGGATCCGATCTCGCGTAATTCAGCTAAACGCCGGTTTTGGCAGCGCCTCCTCTATTTTTCTGTGCCTGGGCGAAGGAGCGGAGCGCAATGGGAACCGACCGTCGGCGTTATTGCGGCTTTTAGCCGCCGGGCGCCGCCACCGTAGTAGACCAGCCGTCGCGTCGTCGCTCGCGGAAATGAATGCCGTGGCCGCATTAGAAGCTGCTATATGGTTCAGTTTTCGGCTATATTCGCGTTGTTTAAAGTATAATGAAAACTTGTAAACTGGAATTATGAAGCACTTGTTGTGGGCAACCAGCCTATTTCCAAGGCATGTGTCTTTCGCGGCTATTTGATCGAGACGCTCGCGCGTCGTCTGCTAGCCCGATTCCAGAGAGTGCATGCCAGTGATGCGCGGAAAATTGTTTTGTCACCGTTACGTTCGCTTGACTGAGCGTCGGTTATTGACTGTCTGAAAGTCGATTTTCGAAAGCAGCATTTGCCAAGAGCTAATACTGAAAGCTTGGGCGCTTAAAGTTCCCCAGTACGTGCTACCGTCTACTGGTGTAGCACACTATGCGCAAGCCATGAGTTCATGCTCTAAATAGTATGAAATGTCACTAAGCTGCTTCCAGTGACAATGTACATAATGACTGTCGGTTGTTTCGCCGGTAGCGCATGTAGCGTCCATGGGCTCCGATTCTTCAGCTTCGGGACCTAATGTCAGCGCTGCATGCACATGGCGGCGATCGCGAGGCAGCGTTGCTACTGGTACTACATGCATTTGTTGACTGTTCGGACGCAACACGGTCACGTTTCGGGGTACTTGCCATGCTTGATGAAGTTGTTACCTTGGGCTCCAAACGTGAAGGGTAGTCTGCAAAGAGTGACGCTTCTGCATCCTTCGTAAGCCGCCGCTTCTTATATTCTATGAAATCTTCGCAACGACGGCTGCATATTCTAGTGTAGTTTGAAGATATATTAGGAGACCAATTATCCCGCGTAATTACTGCAAGCCACCTCTACCGAACACCAGCGGCAGCTGGAATTTCGCGGAACGACAGACGAGCAGTGTATTAAGGAGAAAGACTCAGATGCCTCATCAAACGCGAAAATTGACCGTCGGGAGCGTCAGCACGAGTGATGCAAAAAATAATTACGTGATGACGTCATCATATGATGTCACAGATCATAAAATTTTGTGACATCGTCGTGACGTCACATAACGTGACGTCGTCATATTACATATTCGCTTGGTCAAAATGGGCCGATCACGGAGGCAGTGCATGCCTCCGCTGATGTGCAGAAAGCTTGCACTGCCTCCGATCCTTGAGGCTGTAAGAAAACCACGTTAGGCGCAGAAATATCTCGGAAGGAGGCAAGGAATGTTCAATACATTAACTAGAAGAAAAAGAAGAAGATGGCTTTCGCCTTTCAGTCGTCTTAGATGAATGCATAAGGGACCTTGTGAGATTTGTTTTTCTTTATCAATAAAGGGAAATAAAAAAAGACAAGCGTCATTTCTTTCAGTTCCATTTGCAGAGTGGAACACAACAGTATGACATACTAAGGCATTGGGGCGGTTGCAGTAGACTGAAATAGAAAATAAAACGCGAATACTATCAAACTCGAGTGCAAGTATCGAACCGGCAGCACGGCCTGACAGTCTGCCTGCGGAATACTTACAGCGGAGATGGAAAGACACGCGAACATGCGGCATCTGCATTCTTTGCTGTTTCGCATCTATTTTCAAATGGTTATAGCCTGGATGATTGATGAGAACACGACGTCATTCATGACACAATAAAAGAACATCAAGCATCTTTTTATTGCCACCATGGTTAGACCGTGAGGAAAACAGCGCGCCGCTATGTTCGCGTTTCTTTTCATCCCCCTGTACCTGTGAAAGCCTGCAATAAGCACAAATGCAATTAAACTCGGATGCATACACGAATTCGTGAGCTTCGTGATACGCGCGGCCGTTCAGCGCCAGCTTCCCGTAGTCTACTTGCACAGCGCCACCACGCGGCAGCGGCGAGCGGACGCGGAACGCGCGCTCGAAGGCCCGAGGAGAGCTTTCGCCCAGGCACTGAAAAATAGAGGAGGCACTGGTTTTGGGGAATACGGCAGCTCCAGGGACCGAAACGGTTTTCCTGATGTCAGTTCTCTAAACGCGAAGTAGGCGTTGAGAGTACGGCCAGTGTACAAGCAGTCTCCTCATGCCTGTCGACACAGCGCGCGCGCCAGCGACCGCGCCCTTCGAGCGACGCAGCCCCCCCTCCCCTGGCGTCTCTTCATGCTCCTTACGAAAGACGGGCGTGTCGTTTCTTCTCTGTCCGATTAGCAATCGACGGCAGGCCTGGCACGTGGGATGTTGTTGTCGCACGCCCCCTCCGTGCGATGGAGATGGCCGGGTCGTTTCATCTGCGCTTCAGCCGCACTCGTCGCCAGCGCTCGCCAGCTTTTACTAATATACGATGCGCGGGGTGATGTTATCAACTTGAACTTTATACGAAAAATTACGGCGACGCCAACGGCAAGAACCCATTGAGAGTGTCTTCGAACACTCCTGTTTTACCGGGACACCAGCTTTAAAAAAATGCAGCAAGGAGCATTACGCATGTGTGTGCGCTCCTTCCTTAAACAACTGCGTTCTCCGCAAAGCACGTTTCACCGGCGAACCTAATGGAAAGGTACACTGAGGCCGCATACAATATTCCTTGTTTACTGGTGATGAACTTGACTGGCGATGACTAGTGTCAACCCAGTTCGCTGCAGCCGCGGCGTCGAGAAATACGGAAATATGGCTGAGCATCAGTGTCCCGGCAATGCACAGTTGTTAGCTGCAGTTGGAAGTAGACGCGCAGTTTTGCTATATAACAGTGGCATATACAGTAGCAATTGATTTGCAAAATAGTGAGATCCCCCTAGCGTACACTTTGCTAACACCAGTATGTTGACTTTCCTGCAAGAATATTTTCCCGAAGAGCACTCTCGATCTCAGACTGTTTTTGTGGCTCTGCGCGTTCACCCCTCCAAATTTCAGCTAAGGTGCTCGAGCACCACAAGGGATTTTTAAAAATTGCTGCATGATTGTCAGGCCCCATTGTAATGTCCCTAGTGTACAGAAAGAAAGGGACGAACGAAAGAAATGAAAGGCAGATAGAAATGTTGAATGAATAAAATAGCTTGTTCTGCCCATGTGTGGTCGAGGCTGTTTGGAAAACATAAACCTTCCCGCATGCACACTAAGTATTTTAATAATAATAATTGTTGAGGTTTTACGTCCCAAAACAACGATATGATTATGAGGGACGCCGTAGTGGCGGACTCCGGAAATTTCGACCACCTGGGGTTCTATAACGTGCACCTAAATTTAAGTACACAGGCGTCAAGCATTTTCACCTCTACCGAAAATGCGGCCATCGCGTCCGGGATTCCATCCCGTGACCTTCGAGTCAGCAGCCAAGCACCATAACCGCTAGACCACCGTGGCGGGTCGCAGTAACTATTTTGCAAAGTGTCAATCGCAACAGAAAATGATTCAGAAGAATTGTGCAAGCCGAATAAATTTCATGGTCGAAAACTTTCGCCTAGACAGCCAGTTGCTAGAGGATATTTTTCTGGTCAGCATTAGTGGAGTTATACTATTCTGGTTCTTGAAAGTGTGCGGCGATTCATTAGCCTCGAATGTTGACGCGAGCAGAGAGCATCGCGGATTTAGTGAGAAACTCGGTGTGCACAATGAATCGCACCACTGGTAACAGCACCACTGAGGAAGTTATACAGCTACATTTCTCAACTCTGAACTGCACAATTATTTAATATGCGTGCGCTTCGCTAAACACAAGGTCGTATTGGGCGGCGTAGGTCGCGTCATTACAAACACAGCGGGGACATAGCTCGCAGACACGGGCCCTGTAGAATAAACCACGCCAGTTGAGAGAGAGGTAATGAATATATATACATCAAAGCAGACTATAGCACTGACATAGTGTTCATTGCGAACGCTGCCGATGATCTTTTTCTTCTCTGTTTCCGCTCGCTCTCTCGCTCGCGCTCTTGCACAATAGAAGAAATCTTCAACATTCTCCGCCCCCGGAAAAGGCGCGCAGTTCGAATCATCTAAGACAAGGAAAGTTCAATGGGGTAGAGATGTTGTACAGCTCTTCGTATGACAGAGCCGTTGGATAGCTTCACAGAACAGGCTCTGATGTTCCGATCCCGTCCTTGGTATCGCTCTACGATTCTTCCTGTCTTCCAAAGCTGCCGCGGTGCTTTATCTTCATAGACGAGCACTAATTCACCCTCTTTAGGACTGTCAGATTCTTGAGCTTGAACACTGGCATGGTGCGCTGAACGTAGGCTTAAAAGGTACTCCTTTCTCCACCTTTTCCAAAAGTGCTCAATTAGTTGTGCACGATGAATCCATCTTTTTGTAACTGTGGCCTTGGAGCTTGAAAGGTCGCTTTCGTGTTTGTGGTAAGGAATGCCAGTGATTCTTTTACCAGTCAAGAAATGGGCTGGTGTCAGTACTTCCATTTCTTCTGGTGACGATGATAAGTATGTGAGAGGCCTGGAGTTTGTCACAGCTTCTACCTCGTACAAGACTGTGATCAACTCTTCCGGCGTGAGTCTTTGCTGACCAAGTATCTTCCGTAGGGTGGACTTTACTGTTCTTATCATTCTCTTCCAGAAGCCTCCCCACCATGCGGCCTTTTCTGCAATAAACTTCCATTCAAGCTTTCTTTGAGAGCAATATTCTTGAAATTGGCCATTGAATAAGGCACTCGATAAAGACGAGATTTCCTTTGAAGTCTTCTTGAAGGCTTGTGCATTGTCCGTATATACAACACAAGGTAATCCACGACGTGAGGTGAATCTTCGAAAGGCCAGCATGAAACTGTTGGCTGATACACTGGAGATCAGTTCTAAGTGTATAGCTCTTGTGACAGCGCACGTGAATAGAGCTATATAACTTTTTGAAGATGAATTGTCCATTTTCACGTACAGCGGTCCGGCGAAATCTATTCCCACAGTCTGAAAAGGATCGGAGCGACACACTCTTTCTCGTGGTAAGGGTGCCACAGGGGCGCTCGCTGGTTTGGCTCTATACTTCACACGTGTTGCATCCACCGATAACTTTCTTCACGACCTGTCAGCCACGAGGTATCCAAAAGTTCTCTCTAACTTCAGTAAGAGTGTCTTGTACACCTCCATGAAGGACGCGCCGATGACAGTCACGGACTAGAAGTTTAGTGAAGTGATGATGCGGAGGCAAGAGTACAGGATGCTTCACTTTTTCTGTTTCTTGAGTTAACTGTAGCCTGCCTCTTATACGTAGCCACCTTTCCGCATCCAGAAAAGGATGGAGTGTCTTCACACTCGACCGTTGATTTAACAATTTCCCTTTCTCGAGTTCGTCAATCTCTTCCAGGTATACTTCTTCTTGCACTACTTTAATCCAATAGTCTTCAGCTTTGTTCATGTCCGTCTCTGTTATGCTCGATAATTTCTCTCGAGGGCTTCTGTTTCGACAGTTCTGAATAAATATTAAGACCCACGCTGTAATTCGCAGGACTCTTGTAAGGTTCGAGTATCTTTCAAGGTCCAAAATTGGCCCAAATGTTTTCACATGTACGACTTGCACGACGCTGGACTCGCTCAAGTCTGTTTCATCACATGGCGCATTAGGTGTGTTAGTCGGCCATGTTGCTTCCTCCTCTCTTAACCAGGATGGACCTTGCCACCATAGTTTGTCGCGGCTCAGGAATTCCAACGCTGTGCCCCGTGTAAGATAATCTGCGGGGTTATCAGTCCCAGGACAATGTCGCCATCGAGTTTTGTCAAAGCTGCGTTGAATTTCTGACACTCTATTGCCAACAAACTGTTGCCGTTGGGATGGCGCTCCTCGGATCCAATGTAGCACGATGGTGGAATCGGTCCAGAAGGTCACGTCTATATTATGTTCAAATGTCTTGAGGGTCCTAATAAGGAATGTCGCCAACCTAGTAGCAAGCACCGCTCCCAGAAGTTCGAGTCTGGGCAGCGTAACTTTCTGCAGCGGTGCTACTCTTGATTTAGCCATTGGAGGGCCGTAGAGATGGTCTTGTTTTGTCCATCGTATCTCAAAAACGCACAGGCTCCATAAGCTTTCTGACTTGCATCACAAAACAGATGTAGTTGCGCAGTTCCATCTCCTGGCAAGCATCCACCCAACGATTGATGGCCGTCTCTTGAATTTGATGCAATTCTGAGCACCATTTACTCCACTGTATATCAAGATCTTCTGGTAGCTCATCATCCCAATCAACCTTTCTCTTCCACAGCTCTTGAAAGAGTAGCTTCGCCTGTATAATGAAAGGTGCTATCACTCCCATTGGTTCAAATATTCTTGACACCGTCAGCAGAACAGATCTCTTACACGGTTTTCGTTCTGTCTGCAAGAATCCAAGCGCCGACTCTGAAGCAACCGTCATAACGTCTGTCGACGGGTTCCATATAAGTCCGAGCACTTTCACGGAGCCCGAAGAAATGTCGGTTTCCTCAGTCGCAGCAAACAATTCATGTAGAGCCTTCGAGTTTGATGCCCATTTTCTTAGACGCATACCTGCTGATTCTATCATAACGTTGGCTTTCCGGTAGATTTGCTTAGCTTCTTCCTCTGTTGGAGCTCCCACGAGAAGGTCATCTACATAAAAAGATTCAGCTAACATCTGGCCTGTAGGCTGTAATTTGCCCTGGAGGGACGTCAGGTGTTGTCGCAAAGTGGCATTTAGTAGAAATGGGCTCGCTGCGGTTCCAAAGGGTACTCTGGTCATCCTCCACTCTTCAATTTCAGGTTCCCGGTTTGCTGTAGTTGGAACGTCTTTGATCCAGAGAAACCGCAGGGCGTCTCGGTCTTCCTTTCTAATACCGATCTGTAGAAAGGCCTTCTCTATATCGGCCGTTAAAGCGATTTTATACATCCTAAATCGTATGAGAAGAGCCACCAAGTCAGTCAGCAGATTGGGACCTTTTTCTAAGCATTCGTTTAGGGAAGGGTAGTCAGGTCCATGGGCTGACGCATCAAAGACCACACGTACTCTGGTAGTCGTAGACTCGCTTCGTATGACGGAATGATGCGGCATGTAATAAATCCTAGATGGTACATTGTGACTTTCTTCAGGTTCTTTGGGCACCCGTTCAGCGTGTCCCATCTTCATATAATTGCTTATGGTCGACTCATATTCTACTGCGAAATCACGGTTGCGCTTCATTTTCTTTCCGAGTGACAACAATCTCTAAAGCTTCCGCTCGATTGCTGTCAAGTTTCTCGCCATCTTCTTTCCATGGAAGGGCAACTTCATAGCGACCATCGACAAATGAGAGTTTTCTCTGAAACTCTTCCAGGACCGAAGCATTGATTTTGGCTGCGCTGTCATCATCTGGTAATATTCCAATGCTCTCAAGTTCCCAGAACTTTCGTAGAACCTTGTCGGTCGTTTCGCTTGAGGTGTTCACACGTAGTACGCTCACTTCTGTGGCTAAGTTGACCGATGTACTGAAGAAGAGTGGCCCTTGAAACATCCATCCGAATGTAGAACCAAGAGAGGCCAAGTCGCTGTTACGGGAACAACGTCGAATCTCTCCTGTCATGAATTTCCACAAGTGATCCGCTCCAAGCAGGAAGCTTATTCCAGGTACAGCGGTCATTCCAGGTGAGAATAGCTTGTCAGCAATGGGGCACCCGCTGTCTTCAATCTCTTTTATGAACTCATGGTTCACTGGCACCTGCAGTACGTCGTTGCAAATGAAGGGAATTTCAATAGCTTGAATCACGTTCTCCATGTTGTCGTACTGACTACGCAGTCGAAGTTCTACGATGCGGTGCAGCCTTGAAAGGGATCCTGTCTGTCCAAAGATGTTGATAGTAAGGCTAATTTTTCCGAGCTCTTTCAATCCGAGCGTCTTGGAAACGTCTTCTCGTATAAAGGTGCGTTGGCTACCACTGTCTGCTATGCCACGGATGTAGGCGCACTTCGTGTGCCCTATAACCCACAGTCGAAAGGTTTGCAGCAAAACGTCTGCGCCGAGACTTGCGTATGAGCTTGTATGAAGGCTGTTCATTGCAACTGCACTTGTGTTACTTGGAATTTCGGCCTTCTTTGGCTTCCATGTCGGATCACACATTGAAGACACATGTCTTGCTTGGCATTTGCCGCATTTTACTTTTCGTCGGCAGGTTTTGGCTCGGTGACCCACCATGGTACAGCGAAAGCAGCGGTTTTCTGAAGTCAGCTTCTTTAGTTTTCCTTCTCTGCTTATATTGCACGTACACTCTTCAGTAATATGGTTGGCTGAACCACAGAATACACACGCCTTGTTGTTTGTCTTCGAGGACGCGCATAGAGCTGCTGTTGTCGGTGGCTGAGAAGACGAAGCACTTTTCACTCCAGGTCAGGAGTATCTCCTTTCCATACTTTCATTGCTTTGGCTTCATTCGTGGCTTTCTACTTCTATTCGAAGGTACTTGAGCAAACCTTGCAAGTCATCGTCTGCGCAAATGTCACGGCTGCTACCAGGTGTCTCGTTGGAAGATGATGCACCACTGGCTTGATCCCGGTGGTATCCAACAACGATTTCTGTCGGTAAAGCCCTGAGCAATATGTCGGTCATCATCGTGGCGTAAGTAGCCGAACTAATGCTGAGGCCTTTCAATCCGCGTATGTGGCATTGGACGAAATCGTACAAAGTCCTTAAGCCCTGGACGTCATTGGAGCGCGTGACGTTCGGCAGCTCTCGTAAACGTCGCAGGTGCTCCTGAATTATGAGACGCTTGTCGCCGAAGCGACTTTTGAGGATGTCGATGGCATCATCATAACACTCTTCCGTCGCCTGAAGGCCTTCTATCGCTTTTGCCGCTACGCCACCCAGTATGTTTCTTAAGTAATGCGTCCTTCATTCTGGTGAACTGATGCCTTAAATTGTTCCCAGAACCCAGGCCACTTACAAATTTCTCCAGAAAATGTCTGCAACTGAAGCGTTGGTAGCCTTATGGATCGTTGGGCACGATTCTCCTCACGCAGTTGAACCATAGGCGTTGCTGCCGGTGGCGCTGTCACGGACGAAGGCTGGCTAAGTCGCAATAGTGCCTCTCTAGCCTTTAATTCTCCGATCGTTCCTAGCAGCATCTTGGTATCTCATGACCGCCTCAAATTCCGCAGCGAACTCCTCGTCGGTAATGTGCTCCTCTATCATCTCGTTCAACTTGTCCAGCTCCGCGTTGTTCGCTTCGAGTCTTTCGGTCAGTGACGCTATAGTGCCGATGTTGTCGCTTTCTAAAGCGCTCTTAGCTTCATTGATGAGGCGCGTGTTCATTTGTCGACGCGACGTCTCTCTCACGGTTGTGATTGCTGTCGCTCACCTTCACATTCGCAGAACGGAGCTTGCTTTCACTTTCGTTGATGAGCCTGCTTGAAATCACAGTCCCAGTCTGGCTTTCCGTTGCACCGTTGACATCTCTGTCACCGGCCTGGTTGGCAATGTCCTCCGCTGGCTTTCCGAGAGGCTGTCTTCCGGTAGGGAGGGTCCTGGCGCGTAGAACTCCCGACGGGTCTTCGGCACCACTTGTAGAATAAACCACGCCAGTTGAGAGAGAGGTAATGAATATATTTACATCAAAGCAGACTATAGCACTGACATAGTGTTCATGGCGAACGCTGCCGATGATCTTCTTTTAGGGGCGAAGCTCCTTAAGGCGGCACCCGTTCGTCCCTCGTAGTCGTAGTCGTAGTAGTCGTAGTGCGTAACCAGTCTTACGCTTTTACCACCAAGGTGGTGCCGGTGGGAGATTTTTCCTGTGCGTTGTTGAACAATAAAAAATTCGCAGCGTGCGCGTTAACTAAAAGCCGAATTCTTCTGCCTCTCATTCCCCATTAGCAGCCATTGGCATGTTCCAGTAGGAAACGTTAGTAGAAGTAGAAGTGTAAGTGTTAGCTAAAAGCCGACTTCTTCCTTCTGTCTCTCATTCCCATTAGCAGCCATTGTTTACCTCCAAGGTATTGCCTGGTGAGATTTCTCCTGTGCGTGATTAAACAATAAAAATTTTGTTCAAAACGCCGTTGATTGATGAAATAAACCAACGAAAGACGCCAGATGTTTTCTAAAAGCGAAACGAAAGAACGCCAGATGTTTCTAAAGCAAAACAAAAAGACGCCAGCTGCTTAACGAAAGACGCCAGATGTTTTCTAAAGCACTGGTTTTCTAAACAATGAAAATTCACAGCGTACATGTAAAATTAAAGTGAGCTGCAAGTCGTCATAACTCATCGAACCTTTAGTATAAACGCGCCCGACCTCACGTCGGTGATGATGTACTGGGCAGAATTCACGGAAGATTCACGGTTTACCGATGAACCTCCGCAGCTTCGCCCACTCATCATCATTCACTCCGTGTATATGCTGTGATTTTTTTCTTCTCTGTTTCCGCTCGCTCTCTCGCTCGCGCTCTTGCACAATAGAAGAAATCTTCAACAGGCCCTTTCCCATTCGCTAAGCACAACATACAAAGGAAAGGATTTGCACGCGCCGTGAAACACACTTCTGCACGTACTAATTAATCTGTGTTGCGCACCTTAGACCTCATCTGAAAGTAGGAACGGTGTGCACACGCGTGGTGCGCGAAACGAAGGAAGCGAATTAGAAAACATCAGTGCCCGTATTAACAAAAAAAGTAAAAATGTCGTTCTCGAGAAGTTTTGGTGTGGGTCTTTATGCAGTTCTAAATACTGCACTAAATGCATCTCCACTAACGTGAAACCTGAGAAAGTGCGTAGGATGACATAATTGGATGCCTGAAAAGCGCTAGTGGGCGGAGAAATCGCGTGCTTGATGAGGCGGTGGCGCCCTCTCTTGTGTTGCGGGGGTGTCAGCCTGAGGTTTCGGAAGCGTTTTTAGCGATTTTCAGTTGATGATTGCGATTAACGTTTGGCCATTTCTGTGTTTGTGGTGAAGTGCGCGGATTTTAAAGTGCGCGCCGTGAAATGACAGTGGAAGACAACGAAGAAACTGGCACGGGCGTTAAAAAGCAAAAAGGATAAATAAGTGAAACCCCAATTGGAATGAAACGCCGCGGCGATAGTTCGGAAGCACGAGGAGAGAGGGAAGCGAAGCAAACTGGAAGAAGAAACATTGTATGTGCCAGTCTCCTCAGGGCAAACAAACAAACAAACATTGGCAGGTGAGCTGGAAACAATTGATCGTTTCTTTCTGACCTGCAGGCGATATACTGCAGCACGACAAACCCTCTTTGCAACACCATTACGTGCTATCGGAATGAATTTATTTGTGCCTGTGATTTTGCCTTTTGGAGCCTCTATTTCTCGGTTCTCCAATGCGAAGGTTCGCGTGGCCGTGAGGGATTACCTCAATGAAACCAATCGATTAACTAGATAATCTATATGATTATCCCTCTGTGTCGACACACGTATATATTTTAAAAATTAGGGCATTGATTTATTTTATTTTATTAATATTTTTTTTCATATTTGATCAAGCGCGAAAATTTCCTATCAAATTTTCAATGTTTCTATTCTTTAACCTCCCTTATGAAGTATTATAAGAATTTACAAAACCACTAAATTCTTGGCCAATCCCCCACAGCGGGTGTGAGCCACAGTTGAAGGCGGACAAGAACAAGCAGCAAGAAAGACGGGCCACGCGTCTTGGCCATCGTGTTTCGGACCAGAGCCACGGCGTCTGCCTTAGTCCACCCGAGTCCTGAGCGATCTACTGGGTACCTGCTGTTCCTGGCTGTGGGTCTCTAGTGTGCTTCTGCTGAGAAAACGTTCCTGTGCTCGTGGACGGGTCCAAGTAGTTGGGCTTCGAGCCCGAGCTCGGACGCAGCTGTCCAGCCGGAACACATCCTCGGAATCGGCGCTTCGACTCCAGCGTCAACCTATAGTATGGGAGGCTGCACGAAAGAATAGAGCCTCGAGCCGCTTAACGCCGACGGCAACTGCATCCCTCATCAGCTGCCGTACTTCGCTCCAAGAGAAAAAGAAAGAGAGGAGAAAAGAAAGAGAAAACCGAAAAGAAACAAAGAAGGCTGCCAAGCTCCTTAGCAATAAATGTTCCAGTAATTTTATCATTTGGCGGCACCTCGTTAGGTTATAGCCACAGGGATGTCTGCTCGGCTGTGTTCAGTTATATAAATGAAACAAAAAGATTACCGTCTCAGTCTATTTTTCGCTGTTCATAATCTTGATTTCAAATCTGTCATTATTTCTGCCAGAAAGCTCAAACGATAGTCTGACCGCTTGCTCGCTAAGCATTTTCATTTATTCGATGTTTCAATTTTAATCAAAATTTCCACATTCGTTTAGTTTCATAGGTCTTTACCTTTTTGGCCCATCCTCCTATATGGGTGAACGCCACCAGGAAGAGGTCATCATCATTATCATCATCATCATTCGCACTTCCTTCAGGCTTGGCACCACTAGTGCGAAGCTGTCTTAATATTTTTGCAAATTGATTTCGAGCGTGATCTTGCGATAGACATACAGACGACGACAAGCCGGGACCCTAAAGTGCTACGCACTTAAAACGTCTTAGGTTAAATTTTTTTGGCAAGAGAATATTTCAGCTAATCACGATGCGGGACATATTATTAGCATGGCCGGCTGACTAATGGTCAAACGCACTTAAGAAAGATAAATTTTGTGAATTCGGCCCCTGATCTTCAAAACCGCCATGGTTGCTTAGCGGCCAATGTGCTGGTCTGCTAAGCCAGAGGTCACGTGTTCGATTCCCGGGCCATGACGGCCGCATTTCGACGGGGCCGAAATGCAAGAGCACTTGTGCACCGCGATTTAGCTCCACCTTAAAGAACCTGTAGCGCCCTCTTTTGGACGGCGAGCACCCCGGATAGCGTGCGGCCGCGACAGAAGAAAATAAAGATGGCGCTTGGCTGTGGCACGTGAAGCAACGGCTTGCGTTCCCTGCTGGCGTCGATTCTGGGTCAGCCGTCTCTTCTTTCGCTCCTGAGGCTTAATCGTTTCAACCAAAAGTGGTCAAATCAATCTGGAGCCCTTCACTAAGGCGTGCCTAATATAATGTCGTGTTTGTGGCACGAAAAACGCCGGGCATTAGTGATATCGTGACGGAGGCGAGATGTCGATTTAATAGAGAGAGAGAGAGAGAGAGAGAGAGAGAATGTATTTACAGAAAGGCAGAGAGATCGGCCTGAGCTATAGTTTGCTTTGGCCTGCTACTTTACACTGGGGAGGGGGGACAGGGGAGCGAAAGAGTGATGAATGACGATGGTAAGGTAGGGAGATGAGAATATGGTTCGTGACGCTGGAGCAAATCTAAAGACGTGCATAGAGTCTAGTGGCTTGTAAGAAGGCTGCGACTGCTTCTATAACCACACTTGTGCTGCTGACGTCAGGCCAAGGACCTAATACAACCTCATCGGTTAATGGCCTACTATGATATTGCCGAATTGATGAGATAAGTTTCTGTCGTTCTCGTGCGTACGCTGGACAGGCGCAAAATATATGTTCAAGTGTCTCTGGTATCCGACAATGACCACAATCGGGACCTGTGTCACTGCAGCCGATCAAGTGGGCATAGCGTCTTGTGAATGCCACACCAAGACTCATGCGGTGAATCATGCATGTCATCTTTCGCTTCAGCTTGTGAGGCATACGAAACTTCATTTCTGGGTCCCATTTATGATGCCGCTTGTGCCGGCGTTCTGGTTTGTTCCAGTGCTCCAAAGTGGAGTTGCGCATTACTTCCCGAAGTAAGGCGTTAGTGTCTGTTCGCGAAAACGCAATGCACACTTCCGGGGCATTAATACATATTTACACCAGTGAATCGGCAGCCAAACAAGATGGCTGAGGAGATCCACGCGCAAGCGCTTCACGTTCACTCGTCGTCTTCACCTTCGGAGAGCACCGCACTAGTCCATGCCCATGTCGCACCGTAACATCACTCTCCCGCGGCGGAAGCGCCATCACGCCGCTTGGTATGGCGGCGAGGAGCTAGCAGGGCAATCAGGTTTCAGTATGGAAACGTGCACAACGTCCGGCTGAAGTGAGGTGGTCGAAGAGGCTGTGTCCAGGGGTGTGATCTCAAAATTCACGTCGCGCAGTAGGCGTAGTACTTTATAGGGGCCGTTGTAACGGGAGAGAAGCTTCCCTGATAAGCCGACTTGGCGGCATGGTGACCAGAGAAGTACCAGAGATCCTGGTGTGACGAGGTTTATTGATGGGGCTTGCCGATGCGATGAGGCCGTAATGAAGAATGACCGCGCGGTAAAGCAGTACAAGACCCGCAAAATATCACAGGCTCTCGCGCAGTCTTGCTTGCTTGCTTGTGCCCGTTTATTGGCTCTTACCCACTACGGGGGATCGGCCATGAAACCGGCGGTTAATTTAATATTTTTTTAAACAACGAGGAATAAATCAATTGCCGCAGGAATAAACGAAATTTTAAGAATGACTAGTCGATATGGAATAAGGAGCAGAATAATACCACAATATGAGAAACAATTAACAAATGAATGAAAGGAATTCTGGAGTACCAAATTTTGTTAAGGAATAAGTTAACAGGGAATTCTTCGTGTCTCACCGAACAGACGTTCCTGCTGCTGAAGCCAAGAGAAGACGCCCCAAGGGAAAGAATATTTTGAGAATTCAGATTAATTCTTAAGTTTCTGAATAATATTTCGAATTGCTTTTTTCTATGCCTAATGAATCGACGGCAGGTAAGCAAGAAATGATCAATGTTTTCAGATTCCTGACAAAAATAGCACATAGGAGATGGCACCAGACCAGACCGGTATAAATAAAAATTAAGTGGGGGTATCCGGCATCGCAATTTCGTAATAGCCACTTCCAGTCTTCGAGTGGATTTATGGTGGAACTTTATTAAATATAGTCCTGAGAGACGCGACTGGCGCCCAGTGGGCTTCTCCCACGTTGGGACGGGCAGGCTTAGCCTGACCGCCGCATCGTGGGCTCTCTGGACGGCCCAAAGCTGATCCCCCTTGTTGGGGCTTCTGATGGCGGAGCTCCACTTGGCTGGGTCGGCTTGTTCACTGCCCAGTAACGAGGGGCATCGCCAGAGCATATGCTCTAAGTTAGCTATTTCCCCACAAAGGGGACACGAGCTGCTAGTGTAAGTATCCGGGTAAATTTTGTGAAATAAGTCTTCGAGTGGGAGACCATTTATTATTCCAGCCGAATGAAAGATGACCATATTCGGGAACTGGTAATTTCATACTTTTGGCATCTTGAATTAGAGAATACTTCCGAAATCTCGAATCAGTAATAAAAGCTGTATCAGATACAATGGACAAAATAGGACCACCCAGAGACCTCACGGCACCGGTCTTTTGTCGTCTTCTTCCGCAGGCGCATACCCGTTGGTGCATCTGCTCCACTACACCAGTGTGAAGTGAACACGTCGATGCTGACTATCATAACGATCTTCTTGGTGTTTTTTCGGCAAGGATAGTCAGTCACGGCCACACTGACGAGCTGTATGGGCTCGAGCAGCGACGTCACCGGCGCATGCAGTTGACAAGGGTGTAGCCGAAGGGAGGAGGGTGTCAAATGGTAACGCTGAACTTCGGTCGAATAGCCAATACAACGGTGAAAAACCATCGGTGTCATGTCGTGAAGTGTTATACTCAAAGGTGTCAAATAAGAGTGCGCTGTCCGAGTCACGGTGATCTGGTGAAACGTAGGCCTACACCAGGGCTGGGCAAAGATACTTTGAAATTGTATCGCGATACGATACAAGATACTCAGGCAAGAAGTATTGGAGATACAGATACAAGATACTGCCGCAATAAATGTATCCGATACGATACTTGGCAATTGTATCTTAAGATACTTCGATACATTCTCAGATTTGTTATTACAGATCCATATAACGTAGCAGCAAACGCCTATACACGAAAATGTCTGCTTGAAAATTTCTTAACTGTGACCTATTTTGTTTCACTTGAATGAAATGTCTGTTAGTATCTCAAAAGTTTTGCCCTTCTTGCTTAAAGTACATTAGTTTCTTTCCAAAACAACTTATTGGGGCCTGTTTTAGCTTCTTCACAGGACAACTCTTTATACAGTATGCTGACAGCGGTTCTTGCTTGTCATTTTTGCAATTTATGGGAGTCGCTGCTCAGCTTGCAGACCAGCTAGCGGATTGCCATATAATCACAATAACGTCTATAAGAAGCCTTCGTACGACGGTGCAAATACCGGTGTGGACTTTTACCTTGTCCGTAAAAGACAGTTTGCAGAATACCGTATATTCGGACAGCTGTACAGCAGCAACAACGCTGGTAGCGACTTTTTTTTTGGGGGGGGGGGGGGGAGGAATGGTGTATACGGGGTTTAAGCCCGTTCGCTAGCAGCCCGGCCGGTACACATGACCGTCTCCGTCCCATTTGTTTTTATTTTCTAAATAAATATGTTCGTGAGCTACACAGACATGACTGGTCTCAAGCATTTCTTTCGTGAGGAACATGTCGTCCCCATGTGCTGAAACATAACCGTGGAAAAAAACTCTATATTTCAATCCGCGTCCAAATTTCACTCGTTGTGTACATCGGTGTCGATGTTTCTCGAATCCTGACTCCAAATCCCCTTCAGAAATGACCTATATATGAGATATGGGAAAGGCTTTCTTTCAAATGGAAACGTCATTTTGTTCAAACTCTCCCCGACCCCACCTACTTAACTGCCATGGCCCTTGGAGCTAAATTTTGCGACTGCGGCCCGCCGGCTATAAGCTGAGTTTGAGACCCCTGGTGTGTACGTAGATGACGTAAAACTGCAATGAGTTTACATGTTCTACTTAGCTGCTGGCGTAAGGGATTCTTTGTTGATATACTCACTAACGTGCAATCTTTAACAATTTTTCTTCAACGAGAGAGCATGTGCAACAGAGAAATGTCTCAGACTTATTGTATAGTTGCACAAAGCGTCGCAGGACCATGCCGCTATTCGCGCTATTGCCGTTTATAGCTCCCTCCCATTACGTGGCGATTAGTAATACGAAAAATATTTAAGAAGGCCTAAAACAGGAAAGCAAATATAAGTAAAATAGAAAGGTGGTGTATCAAACATTCACATTGAACGAGTACAGAAACACAATACAGACGGCGCCTTTAATAGCTATGAGCATGAAGTATCGTCAACTTACCTCTTGAGAGAATAGAAAATTCAGTGCCTATGGAAAATTTCCTGAAACGGCTCGTTGGGAAGCTTATGAGTAAAACGGAGCATTCAGTAAAACAACGTTCCTCGAATCCCCTTCCTGACATCTTTGAGATGGCTCCTAATGATTTCCATTATTATGATGCAAACTCAATTTCACTATTTTCTTAAGCTGTAAGCAGAATATTTTGCACTGTATACTCAAGGCACGCCTACATAATAATATATTTGTTTTCAAATCGCCTTGACAACGTGTAAATGTGTAAACAGTAGTAGAAAGAAAGCAGATAGGTTAGAAGAATAAAGCAGAAATCTTATTTTGGGAGCGCGTTACAAAAGACATACTGCAGTGACCAGACCGAAAAAAAAACAGTGCAGAGACCTAGGTAATGTATGTGATGCAAAGTGACAGCTAAGAAGGCACTTGTGCTAATAATCATATTATGATTTAATAAATTCTTTGAATAAATGTAGTGGGAAGTGAAAAACACGGTACGCCAAGATATTTTCTGTTAGGTAAACGCTTGCTCTATTAGATCTAGCATCAGTACCAGTGGTGCTAAAGTTGTTAGAATCTTATTTGCATATAAGTTAATTCATTGCATGTAGGTCAAAGTTACATCCACGAGATCCTTCAAATCGCTGATATGTAAAATCCACAAGACACAAAGCAACCCCATTCTTGCACGCATCCCATTTCGTTACGCAGCAAGACGCAAGAGAATCTTCAATAACGACACTGTAGCAACATCAGAATTTGTGCGATAGACGCCGCACGTAGTGAAGTACGCGGCGCAGGACAGTGGCTGTGTCGCGGCATTGCCGCAACTGAAAATAAAAGAAGTCGAGAAAACAAAAGGTACGTGGGCTGGGCATAGAGATCCGCGTGCTTGTCTTCCTCGTCTTCTACCCTGACTGGATGACTCCGGCGTAAAAATAAAATAACATCACTGCCCTTAGACTTACTCATATGGCTTAGTCACACCAGTACCAGCTTGAGAAGCGGAGCTTGGCCAGAGATTATTGTTTCGCGCGGTTGTGCTGCGATAGAAGTATCTTGTATCTTAAGATACACGATACATTAACGAATGTATCGGAAATACAGATACAGATACTCGTCTTTCGAGACGTATCGCGATACAGATACAAGATACCCATAGAGTATCTAAGATAGTATCTAAGATACATGTATCTTCGATACTGCCCAGCACTGGCCTACACTGAGAGCATTTGAGTAAGCGTTCAGTTCAGAAGCTCGCTCAATCCATTCATCTGTGCATGAAAAGTTGTGGTAAGAAGTATGTGGCCGCCCTGACTCCTAGGGGCGCTGGCGTCGACCAGACGACAGTCCTACAGGTGTATCATTCAGCTGCGCTCTCTGGCTTGATGTACGCTTTGCCAGTCTTGAACGTGCCGCCTACTTTGATGTCTCAATTGGAGCGGGACCACCGTGTTGCCCTCCGAATCATACTTGGTTTACCTCGCGAGGCGCAATCTGTTGCTCTACTCACTGAAGCGCACCAGTTGCCCCTGAGGCTGCAGGCAGACCAGAGAGCGCTGCACCATATCGAGCGTTTGCACCGAGCAACAGACGGTAAATCACTTATTATTCGCCTCACTCAGCACCCGGACTCTCGCATGGGGAAAATGGCGGCATTGTTTACTACGATTGCCGGCAGTATAGAAGATTCCACTTCCTTTACAATCCCGAAAGAGCACAACCAGTGCATCTTCCCCGTTTATATTTCCATTCCCGAATACATAAAAAGTTCGACCAGCCTATTTCGGCACTATTTTAGTGGTCCCAGTCGCACCTATTTGAAAAATTTGACGATTATCGTCATGTATTTACAGACGCATCTGTATGCAGCGATGGCCAAAGTGGCTGTGCAGCTTTATTTTGCCCTTCCGACTAACATCAGACGGGTGTTTCGTATACCGCATCCGTCTTCATCAACCACTGCGGAACTATCAGGGATTGATGTTGCTCTGAAATACGTTCAAGAAGAATTAGGAGCATCAAAGGTTGTCGTACTCACAGACTCAGTGGCGTAGCCAGGGGCGGGGGGCACACCCGGCCCGTGCCCCCTCCCCCCCCCCCAAAAAAAAATGTTTTTCCCATGGGATACAGAGCACAAAATGACACTCGACCTCCCTTATCTGCCCAGATCCAATGTCAGATCAAAGAGGTGCCCACTCCCCGGAAAAACTTACTGCCTACGCCAATGCACAGACTATAGCGCTGCCCTTAGCAGACTCTTGAGAAAAGACTCCGACGGTCTAATCACATGCAGTGTTGCACAATCTGCCACAAATATTATTTCTCGTTGAGTGTCCCTCATTTGCCAGTGGATACCTTCGCATGTGGGTATTGCTGGGAATGAAGAGGCCGATCATCTAGCTTCAAGTTGTGCCCACAAAGAGTGTGACAGCCAACAAATTCCATGCCTGTTTGACAACGCTCGCCTGTTGATCCGCCGACATCTTCTAAAGCAGCACGCTGACCAGAGTGTAGCAAGCGGATCGTTCCCTCCTCGTATTCGTGGTCGTGGATTGCCTCGTCGTGACAGAGCCCTCTTATATAAGATAAGAGTTGGCTCTGTATTAGTTCGTGAGCAATTATACCGTCAAGGACGTGTAGGTAGTCCATCATGTACGTCGTGTGGCTCCTGTGAGACACTAAAACACATAATTTTTTAGTGTCCCGCATTCGTTATGTACCGAGCACTGCTCATCAAGGAATATGGGCGTATTGGTCTTAAGTGTACGAACCTTGATGATTGCCTGTTCCCGGGAGCTTGTGCTGCTCGGCGTGGCCAGGCCTATCGAGCCCTACTAACTTTCTTAAACAATACCGATTTGGCCTCGTGTTTCTAGACATTTTTTTCACGTGACTACTTATTTGTGTTTGAGCCTGTGTTATTTGTCTTTTTTTCTATTTTCTTTCCTCCCTATTTCCCCCCTCATCTTCATTTCCTCTATTTTCCCTTTCCCGAAGGAGCAGGCAGGCGTTGTGCCCCTTTAGGTGGCAGCTGTCAGCCTGTTCCCTCCCTATTTCCTCTGTGTCTTCGTGTTCTCCATGCATTCAAACAAAATAATAATAATAATAATAATAATAATAATAATAATAATAATAATAATAATAATAATAATAATAATAATAATAATAATAATAATTGTGCTCAGTGGAGCAGGTGCGGAGGATGTCGTCCACGACACGTGACAGGAAGTACCTCCCTCGGTAAGCAGCTGCCGAGGGGCGCCATGATGGAGAATGACGTCGTACAAGAAAAAGTCAGCCACGTTGGTGGTGCAATCTGTAGGCAGTGCTCGAGTGATGGTAAAGCTTGTGACGTAATCTGTGGCGACTGCAACCCGCTTCTTGCCCGGGGTGGACGTGGGAAAAGGGCCTAACAGGTCAAGTCCAACACAGAAGGGCACTGATAGTTGGGCGAGTTGGTAAGGGTTGATGATTACGAAACGGCGCGACGAAAGGAAGCGCAACATTGACGATGAAGAAGGCACGAAGACAAGCGCCGGACTTTCAACTAATCTTCATTCACTTTGACGCACACCTTTTATACACACACGTGCTCACACACAGCATGAAAAACACGAAAGAAACAAAAGATATCAAATATGCCTATTCAAATACAAGATTTCTTTTTATTGCGATAGCAATTATATGGACAGTCTCGGCTGGTTTTTGCCGTCGCCGTCGCCGCCGTCATGCTGCGTATATGTATAAGTATGTATATGTACATCAAAATCTCAAAGAAAAATAAATAAATAAAAGCGCTACCGAAGCGCGGAATCGAACCAGCCACAGCACCGCGGTGCGCTAAGCACTACTCCACAAAGCGCAGATCAATCCGGTAGCTAACGGCGAGCGTTATATACACACCCTTTGCCGTTTGCAGTCCTCCGAGACGGCAGGCGCTTATAAGCGTTTCTTCATTGCCAGCGAGATGGCGCTAGGAGCGCGACGGGCGTAAAGTCCCTCAGACGGGCGCAATTAAAGGCGTCGGCCAGCTCTCTCGCTTCTTCTAATATTTGCGCAGAGAGAACCTTACCCTTCCGCTGTCTGCTCGCGCGGGCGCTCGAACAAGCTACCGCAGTGTTCATGATTCTCAGCAGATGGAGCTACGTGGTAGCTCTCACCGCGCGTCGCGTACGTGTAGCTAAAAGCGTTTCAGATGTCGTGCACGTAACGTACAGCCGAGGCCAAATCTGTGTAGAGCGTGCGAGCAGCCGGTTTTTGCTCTGCAGGGCGACACATTGAGGCAGTTTCGGGCTGACGTGGTGTGTCAGGAGCATGCGCGGCCTAGTAGTCAGGCTGACCATGTCAGAGCCCGAAACTGCCTCAAGGTGTCGCCCCGCAGAGCAAAAACCGTCTGCTCGCGCGCTCTACACAGACGTGGCCGCGGCTGTACGTGTATTTTTCACGTTTGCGTACGTGAAGTCCCTACGTACGGGAAACTAAAACTGTCTAGTAGCTGCCGGGTAGTGATGGACGCGCGGTAGTTGCAGCGCGTCCATCACGGGCCGCTTTTCTTGCTATCGCATTCATTGCTTAGCCCTTGCGGCGAAACTGTGACTTTTTCCTGCAGGGCCACAGATGGAACGCTAATACACGAATTCCTGTTATATGTATGTGCAAATAATAATAATAATAATAATAATAATAATAATAATAATAATAATAATAATAATAATAATAATAATAATAATAATAAAGTCACAGTTTCGCCGCAAGGGCGAAGCAATGAATGCGATAGCAAGAAACTAATGCTATACGAAGTGAGGCTCGCCAATGGATACTCTCAGTTTGAACAGCGCTCCTCTTGCAAAGGCGGCCGAAGCAGCGAAGGAAACTAGCGTGCTTCAAGTGTCGAGCTGTGACACTTGATAGTTCGCGCTCATCTTCTGTTTGTTCGTTTAGCGGCGTCCCTTGAGCTCGAATGACTTTCGTACGCTCCGTAACATGAGCGCGCACTTCATGGTGAAAGCTCGAAACATTCCTCTTCCCCTCACCACGAAAAAACCGCGCGAGCAGACAGCGGAAGGGCAAGGTTCTCCCTGCGCAAATATGAGAAGAAGCGAGCGAGCTCGCCGACGACTTTTAAATGCGCCCGTCGCGCTCCTCGCGCCATCTCGCTGGTAATGAAGAAACGCTTATAAATGCCTGCCGTCTCTGAGTCCTGCCAGCGGTAAAAGTGTGTATATAACGCTCGCCGTTAGCTACCTGAAGGATCTGCGCTTTCTGGCGTAGCTCTTAGCGCCACGCGCTGAGGAACGAGAGGTCGCTGGTTCGATTCCGCGCTTCGGAAGCATTTTTCTGAATTACTTTTCGTTGGGACTTTGATATATATATATATATATATATATATATATATATATATATATATATACTTATACACATACGGTGCATGACGGCGGCGACGGCGACGGAAAAATCCAGCCGAGACTGTCCATATAATTGCTATCGCAATAATAATAATTTTATTCCACCAATATTGTGTTGATGGAGGGGATGAAAAAAAACCGACTAGCCGCTTGACTAGTTCTCACCCTCCAGTTACATCAGGCAGAGGTGTAGCGGTGGCGACAGGACACCTAATAAAATGGTAGCAGTAACTGTCCCTAGTTACACAAAATACAAGCATATGCATAAATTGGAGTAATTTTAAATGGAGACAGTAAAAGTTGTATACACTTTTGAAATAGCAAGAGATAGGTTACCATGTGTAGAGACGTGTACAAATATTGCAGAAAGAAAACAGTGACAACAAAAAACAACAAAAAAGAAACAGAACACGGCAACACATTAGTTGATACACATATGGGGATAAGGCTATTGATATACTTTTAGCTGTTTAAAGAGTTAATGAGGAATTGAGCAAGTGTAATGTCTGTGATTTCAAGGCCCGCAAAATGGATACGCTGCCTCAATTATCTCACGAGTTGTCTTTTCAGGATTCCTGGTGATTATGATAGTTTTGCTAAAATGAGGAGCGCACCCACACTCCTTGCAATGCGCAGCTAAAGGCGATAGTCCCTCAGCGCGAGTGTTTGCTTCATGTTCTTTTAATACAAGATTCACGCATCGTCTGGTCTGCCCTACGTATTCAGAGTCACACGACAAGGGTAGCTTGTACACTACCCCTGTGGCAGAGTCAATAGAGAGTTTTAGCAAGTTACGGAAATACGGTACGTAAATACGGTAAGGCAGTACGGTAGCTTTCCTCCTTTCCCACTGTTTGTGCTTTTGCCGCTCCCCTTTCCAGTGACAATGCGTAACCCAAACGATGGGTGTCTCGTTAACAATGCGTAGGCTGACGGGCGAGAATAAGGCGTGACAACCCCACAGTAATTTTTGAAAAAGCTTTTGTGGTGTTGGGGTGCCTTCACGGGCAAAAAGTCGACGACCTGGAAAGGAGGAGCGGTACCGTCATGTGGTAGCGTATTTGCGTACCGCATTTCCGTATCTAGCTAAAACTGTCTAGTGGCTAGGCTTCTGTGATTCACACCGTATCCTACCTTATTTCTCTCAATCTTTTCTTTTGCCTTTTTGCTGACACGTGCGCGAATTCCTCCCAGCTGATTAGGCACTGAATAAACTACTTGGACACCAAACCGGCCTGCTACGTTCTTCAATCCAGGAGACATTTTATGCAGTACGTGCGGTAGGACGGCAAATTTCTTGTTACTTTTCAGGGTTTTTTTTTCTTTTCTTGTCCCCGTTCTGTTCAGACTTTAATGTTCTGATTATCTTTTCACACGATCTGGTGATCAACATGAAAAAGTGGCTCCGTAGGTATGTCGGCGGGGTGACCGGAAAGCAGCACAGAGGGGAGCTTTCGGCGTCATGACCAAGATTTGGGGACATGTGCGCGTAGCGCTATCTCTCGTCGGTGACAGCGGTGGCCTGCCGTAACTAAATGGGAAATAGGCGAAAAAAGTAATATCTGACGAAAAAAGATAGTTATCAAAAACGACTCCCGGTTATGTACAGCAAAGACTTATTTGAACGTTCTGTTAAAATTACAGTGTCGCATTACAAACCGCGTGGCTTCTTAGAGTGTTTAAAACTTTACAATAGAGCCCAATGTGTTTATTATGGGCGGTGATCAATTGTCCTGGGAAGCCCCACGCTTTGTAGTGCGATACTGCAATTTTACCAAAATGTTCCAGTAGGTCTCTGCTGTATAGAACCCGGAGTCAATGTCAAAGTTTATTTCACCAGAAAATTCTGGATAGTCTTCAGGGCTAAAAGCTGCTCTAGGCAGCTTGACTTGGTCCCTGAAGACCCTTACATTGGCAGCATACGACGTTTACAGTACAAATGGGCATGTAAGATCATACTTAAATATGCACGAGTAATACTGTAGGAGTTGCAGTTAGGATTACATCAAGCAATAGAAATAGCATACAGAGAGGCACAGTAAAATTTGCATTTAAACGTTTAGTACAGAATAAACAACTTCGTAATACAAAAAGGTACTGTAATTGCAAGATCAAAAAATAATAAGAAGAAATAAGAAAAAAATAAATAACAACAGCATTCTGTAAACTTTAATGCTGACTGAAAGTACAGAAATTTTACAGAATAACAATATCGCGTAAAGATGACAAGACAGAAAATGGAAAATAGATAGACAGAATCGTTTTTGATAACTAGCTTTTTTCAAGGGATATGATTTTTTTGGCCTATTGCCCATTCAGTTATGGCAGGACGCTGTTGCTGCCGTCTAGAGATGGCGCCACGTACAAATGTCCCCAAATCATGGGAATGTAGAAGCGGTCACAAGCAGCGACGTAGCGGACCGCAGTACGATACATGCCAGGCCAGAAGAAGTGGAGTCGCACACGATCGTATGTGCGACAGTCACCAATGTGACCGGCTGTTGGTACGTCGTGGAGTTGTTGCAGAATCTCGGTGCGTAGATGGTGGGGTAGCACAAGAAGAAGTCCCGGGCCACCGTGACATCCGACCTTCGATCGTGCAGCGCGGAACTCACACACATGTAGCCGCAAACAAAACGAGCTAAGCGACTCGCGTGCGTGCTCTGTTTATTTATTCAGATACCTACAGTGCCCAATGGGCATTACTGTAGGGGGCTAAAAGCAGAGGGAGCAGCCAACGCAGGCCCGTAGCCAGGAATTTTTTTCGAGGTGGGAGTGGGGGGGGGGGGGGGCACTTGTTGAAAACCTTGACTTTTTGAAAAAAACAGCTATTTTTATTATTTATTTTTGGTAAAAACACGTACTTCACCAAAATGTCGGGGTGGGGGTGGGGGCGGGTCAGGCCCCTAGGGACCCCCCGCCCCCCTGGCTACGGGCCTGAGCCAGCGGTAAGGACAAAAAACTGGGAGAAACGACCACCACTTTTTTTTCATTACAAGATTGAGTTTTATTGGGCAGCAATGCTCAAAACATCCTTTCTCGCTCGTGGTACACGGCACACAAGTCCGCGGTGGTTCGAGACGGTTATGGTGGCGGTGATGGTGTTGGGTAGATTCATGAACTGTCCAAGCGTGCGTGCGAACACACATCTTGTTCGCGAAGGGTCCCCGAAGAAAGTCAGCAGGCGTGCCAATGGCGCGTGAGGTAGAACCATATCTGACGCTCGAGCAGAAAGCGCGTCAACGTCTCCTGACTGAGCCTTTCGAGTAGATCGTTCACTTCGGATTCGAGCCCGGTTTTCTGCTTCTCGAGCGCTTTCACTTCCTTCTGGAGCCGCGAGATAAGGTCTAACTGTCGCTTGCGGCAATTGGCTTGCGCAATTCGGTTTCTTGACCTCTTTTCTTCGAGCTTGGTCCTCTCTCGGTCGCTCATGTCGATGGGCGACAGCGGAGGCTCAGCGCTCGGTCGGGGCGCTGTCTGCAGATTACGGGCCTGTTTGCTGTTGCACTGGTGTGCACTGTCCATGTCGAGGGTCACCTTCCCCTTGCGTGAGCTCAATTCTTCGCACCTTGACAGCTGTTGCTGCTGTTGCTGGCACATAGTCGTCTGGTGTGCGCTGTCTCCCGCGCTGCTGTCCTTGTCGGAGCCGATGGACCACATCGGCGACGTAAATCCCAGTGCTTCCGCCATCTGCGTCTTGGCCTCCACGTAGTCGACCGTCGCCGAGTACTCAGACGACGAAGGCAGGGTGACACTAGCGTTCGAAGTGCCCGAGTCGTGCATGTTCGGGTCTGATGTGGTGTGCCCTTGAAGCGAGGGTTTTTATGTCGCTTAGGAAAGATAAGAGCACTGAAACGCAGAACACACAGAAAAAAAGAACAGATAAAGCGCTTATCTGAGCGTCATTCCTAAGTATGAACCAAATCGCCCAAGCATCTGTTCTAACCAATTTTTGTTCACCACCATACCGTTGATTCATCATTTGCCATGACGTGACTGCGTTTCACATTGTTTGTCCACGCGGCGCCTCACAGCATCGACAAACTCAATAGACTACCAGGAATCTCAATCTTAAGAAAGAGCTTGTTAAGGATATCAGTAGCCCCAACTTCGACGTATCTGAAAAATCAGCTGCCAGTTTAGGTGATTCATGTTGCCCATCAATGATTTCCTCTTCCGGTGCAAGCGCCTGGTGAGCTGTATCTTTAAGCAAACTTGCGTAGCAGCTCGTGGTCGTGAAGCACTGTGTTACTAAGCTTCAGGCCACTCAATACAGCAGTCGACTATTGTCAGAATGTGTGTTTGCAAAATGAGTTCAATTTAACTGCATCAGTCTTCCGAGAAAAGGCGTTAAAGTATAACAACAATAATAATTGTTTGGGTTTAACGTCCCAAAACCACAATATGATTATGAGAGACGCTGTAGTGGAGGGCTCCCGACAGATAACCGGTAGCGTGGCCGGTCGAATAGGTACAGCCACCTTTGCAGGTACTTGTGAGGAATACCGGCTAGTTGACGAACGCTTATTGATCTCCTGAACTTAAAGATTTGATTTCGGCATTTCACGCACGACACAACCGAAACACAAAATCAAATACGATAAAGGCATGGCCACTCTTCATCGTATTTTCCTTCGTTCTTGTGTTTCGCGGGGCGCTAAATGCTGAAATTGAATACAAGTTAACATGGGCAAGCTTACGCTGAATTATGCCGCATAAGAAAGATTTTGATCGCACAGATTGGCAGTACTAGACATCTCGGTGCTCGTAGTCGGATAGGAGAGTGCGCGTGCGCTACACTGCAAACACACGAGATAAATAATATATTGTGTGTGCAATATACACCCGTAAACAAAAAAGCTAAAGCATACAGACGACGGGAGCCCGCGCTGAAATTACCGTCTGCGCAGTCTATAGGCTTCCAAAGCAACGTCGAGCGGCGCCACTGCTCTTATCGCAACTGGGGGCATCCACGGCCACAAAACTGCCGCCCCCGCTTCCGCGCTCGCGCAGATCTCTCGGTTTGCGTCTGTGATGCGTCACAATGTAACTATTCCTGACTAGCAGTGCTCTGGGCTGAAATGAGGAGCGCATGCGCGCACGTATCCTTGCCGCCGCCGCTGGAAAATTCGACGACAAACCACCTTCGCGGGCAGCGTCTGCCCCCACTAACGCATAGCTCAGCCGCGGGAGCATATATAGCGCCAAACTTCAGCTTGAGTTCCCTATAGTGGCGAGACGACCGCTGTCGACAGCATTCCAATGGCCACGCATTCGCGAGAGCAATGCTCTAGACAGCATACAGCTCGCCAAGCGCAGACGGCGATTTCGGCACGTGCTCCCGCGGTCCGTATACGTTTGCTCTTGGGTGTACGCACATGAGCTGAAAATGGAAAGCACGAGTGCGGATGTAGGAGAAACGGATTTGGGCATGATCACAATTTTCATAATTCTCCCCCTCTCCGCCCCACATCGCTCCTGAACTGTACAGTTGGCGCCAAAAGTTTAGAAGCCCGTATACGTCTGAGAAAAGTGAATTTCCCAGGAACTTGTGGCTGCACCCGGTCGAACTGCACAGCACACGTTGTTAGCGCGTTATACAATAGGCTGTTGTTCTAAATTCAAGTCTATCTAACGAAGTCGCGGGAAATTCAGCCTTTTAGGAGCGAAGAACCTTAAGGTCTCGGCGTGTCGGCGTGCGTCGTGCATCGTCGTCTTCTGTCGCGGCGTGCATCGTCGTCGCTGTCGGGACGGTCCATTTGCTCGAGCGCAAGAGAGGCACTGTTGTATGCGTTACCGAAAAAAAGTAACTAAATACGTTACTCGTTACGCTAATGAAAAAGGAACGCATTACCGCCCTGCGTTACCCATAAAAAAAGTTAACGCGTTACCGTTACCGTTACCGAAAAAAAGTAACGGACGTTACTTCTGCCGTTACACCATAGTCAGAAATGTTATTCAGTGCGTCATCGCCTCAATAACCTACAATAGCAACTTTATAAAACTCCTATTCACATGTAACATTAAAGTTGTCGCCCAAGCAAAAATGTTACCCGCAATACTGATTAAACGAGAACAATTTGCACAAATCTACCGTATCTTCGCAGATATAGTGGCCTAAAGTTACCTGTCACATGTGATGGCTTCTAACCCTGTGGCACATGGGTAAGATATTTTTCTGAACGCTTCATTAAACAGAGTGATCTATTTCATCATCAACCGTCTCCGCAATGAAAACACCACTGAACAAGCCTCAGTATTTATGACGGCGTGCTTCTACTACGAAAATAAAAGCGCAGATTTTGTAGCAATAAAGGAATGCTTAAATGGAATACATCTGGGGGAAAATATTTCCGCGCATAAAGAAGATTTTTGTTCCAATATGGCCTGTATAATTGCCTCAAATATTGCGACTGCGTATGTGAGTGTTCAAGGTCAGCCTCGCTTGCTCAGGATTTCAACAACCAGAAACGTAGGTGCAGTTAAAATAGGAAGAAGCAAAACTAATTTTGAATACGAAGTTTATAAACAGTGCTAGAGTATGCAGGAACCGTTTCCTAATGTAACTACAAACTGCTGAATAAAAGCAAGAGTTGCGTTTCGAAGCATTAATCGGACAGCTTGACTCGTTTATTCGCGAATACGTCCGCACCTACGCTAAATAGGAGCTCGACGCACGCACTATATGGTACTCCTGTATTCACTTTAAGGAACAGCTGGTGAGCGCGCGTAAACTTTTCCTTGAGCCCGCTCATGACGATGCCATGCGGCATCAAAGGTACCGAGACAGTCGCTCATCTTCAGTTGGCGATTACGTTCAGAAGGCTTTTCCGAAGAAGTCATCCTCCTTTGTGCTGGAGCTCACATCGAGTCTTGATGTCCACAAGCCGAGCAGATCTCAACAGTTCGCTTTTGACGGTTACAAGGACCGCATTACGCTTCGCTTCAACGACAATCAACGACAACTTGAACCTCGATACCAAGGTAGCCGAAACTATAGCAGATCCATTTATTAAATTTCGGGAATTTGCTCCCCACTGCATTTTACCCCGCGCAAGAAAAGCACCACATGCGGGGTCGCTTTGTCAACGCTTGGCGGGCCGACAGCAGACCGCGGCAGCAACAAAATCACGTCGGGGCGAGCTCCAAGAGAGGCGCTCCTACAAGACGAATTAATTTTTTCTAAGACGGCGAGGATAGCTGGAATGAGAAGTAACGAGTAACGCGACACCTCACGTTACCGAAAAATGGTAGCGAAAGTACGTTACCCGTTACAGTTCCAAAATAGTAACGAGTACGTTACTAAGTTACTGAAAAGAGTAACGCGTTACCGGTAACGCCGTTACTTGTAACGCGTTACCGCCAACACTGAAGAGAGGGCGCCACCGCCTCAGCGCTCGCCGTGTCGCGAGAGAGAGCGAACGGCGCGCGTTGACTATGGAAACGCTATTTCTGCGATGAACGCTGAACTACCAGCTTGCAAAGAACGATAACGCGCCCTCGCCCGTGAGGACAACGCCGACGCAGGTAGCGTCTGCTAGCGAGTTTCTTGATTAAAAAAAAAAAAAACGACTACTCGCCCTGCACAACCGTTCACCGGCCACCGCGTATATATAGGCACTGGATCTTGTCCTGCAATGTAGTGGGGGTGAGAGATTTCTTTTGTGCGTAGTTGAACAATAAGTATTCGCAGCGTGCACGTTAACTAAAAGCGGACTGCGGGTCTCTGTGTCTAATCTTTCTTCTGTCTCTCATTGCCCATTAGCAGTGATTTTGCCGTGGGAAACACCGGCGCGCACTGCATGCTTCGCCCCTCCACAGGTTTCACGTCAGTGGAGTTGAAACACCCTTTCTTTCATGCTTCGCCTCACCCCAAATTTTCGGTGCCTTGTGGTCCATCAACTTTTGACACTAACTGTACGGTAACTTATTAAGAAAGCGGTACCCTTTATTTGCAATGTACGCGGTAAGTGTGGGCCTACCGTAAAATCTCAAGATATGCCCCACCCTCGAAAGATAAACCACGCCTGTTTTCGACACGAATTTCTAGTTTTTCATTATCGCTGATAGATAACCCGCCCCTGACAATAGCATCATTCATTTCGGTGATAACGACCGCGGAAACGAGGTTAGTTGGCGTGGGAGAAGATAACTGGACAGATGCCGACCGAGATAACCAAACGACACCGCATAACAGCCATCTAAGATATAAAAACGGCACTATCATCGCAAACGACCACCAACTGCACAAGCCGCGGTGCAGTGTTTTGTAAGCGTTGCACTGCACATAAAGCTAAAACTATAAGATTACGAAAGTTCACGTTAGGCCAGCTGCATTGATGCCTTCGCCTTACCTCGAAAATTACATTGTTATGTGAGTAGCGTGCGCCGTAAGAAGTCGCCGACCGAAAAAGTGCCCCACCTCCGTACCAAATACCTGCCCGGACCTAAGCCAGCACGAGGACGGCGTATCAGAGCCGACAGCGGCGCCACCGCATCGTCCTGAAAGGTGGTGTTGGTATCAACTTTTATTTGACTAAAAGTCACCTGTCTGACTCCTAATGGTGACACCACGCGGGAGGCGACTCTTTCGGCCCAGGAAACGATGGCCAGCTGTTTCTCCCGGTCGGGAGTTCTGATAAGTTCATCCCATGTTAATTTTGAGGGAGCTGGTAGGAGCGATTTTGGAGGAGGAAAGCCCCCGCATCCCCACAAGGTGTGATCTTGGGCAGCTAATGCATTTTGACTACAATTTTGACAGTTTGGTTCGAATTCTCCGTTCGTGATATTTGCCAGTATATGAGGAATAGTGAAAGAGTGCGTTTGTACGCGGCGTAGGATTGTGGCCTGCGCCCTCGTGAGGTCGTCATCTGGCGAAGGGTAAAGCCTCCGTTCGTTCTTGTAGTACTTTGTGACATCGCTATAAAGAATCGGTGCCTCACCCGGGAAAACAGGGTCCGAGGGGCGCGCCTCCCGGTTTGTTAGACCTCGGGATACACGATGCGTCTCCTCATTCCCCGGGTTCCCCGAGTGGGCAGGGACCCACACAAGCTCGACGGTTGCTTCAACCCGGTCTTTTTCAAGGATCCTTGCCGCAGGGACGGCTACGCTGCATTTAGCCAGATTTGTTATTGCTCGTTTAGAGTCGCTTATGACCGTCCGAGCGGAAGCGCTCGTGATGGCCAGCGCGATGGCAGTTTCTTCCGCCTCCTCGTCCTGAAAGAATGTTGCCTCGCCGGCAATACGGTACTGACACCCCTCCCCGCCCGCCCTCCCCCCCCCCCCCCTCTAGCCACTTTATCCTAGCCTCATCCATCCTGCTTCGGCTCTGTTGAAAAAAATGCCATCAAAACGTGCCCATATTGCCAAATCCCTTTTTGGTGCTCTCGCTAGAAAATGCCCCGAAAGATGTACCCGGCCTAGTCACGTGGTTTTACGCACCTACGAGACATTACGCCTTCCGAGGTCGTGCGATTGAACCACGGAAACGCAGGCGGCTTGAGTTCACGGGCGCACGTAAAGTAATATCCGAAAGCTAGTCCACATGAATCCGAGATAAAATCTAGCGAAAATATGAGGTGGGCTAATAATTTTCAATGCCTAGCAAAAAAACATGGCTGATCCCTCTGTCATAGGAATCGGTATAACACGAAAGTAAAACGTGCCTTAGCAGACGTAGTTGAGCGTTTGTTGTGCATTGTTTCACCCCGAGGGCGAAGGAATGGATGCTATAGCAACAAGTTGTCATGTCACGCGAAGAACGGCAAGCAGCTCGAAACTTACAACGCGCTGCTCAAGCAGAAAGGACGCATGGAACGAACGTACACAGGATGAGCACGAACTAACAACTGTCACAGCTCGACAGTTAAAGCGCGCTGGTCAAATACAAAGGAGGACGCACGAAACGAACGCACAAGTATACACAGGATGAGCGCGAACTGTCACAGTTGTAACCTATTTGTTCAGCGCGCTCGTTTCGCAAAAGCGGCCGCTGCAGTGAGCGAAGTGACCTTCGTGCTCTCTGTAACTTCAACGCAACCTTGCGGTGAGAGCGCAAGACGTACAAGATAAGCGCACGCGCACGAGAGACCACGCCCTTTAGAGGCGCACGCTCATCTCAACGCGTGGGGCGACGACCTTTGAAGCGCGCCCTTCGAGCCCTTCGCGCCACCTCGCTAGTGATAACGAAAACGCGCTGATCTACCACCGATCTCTGACAACGGCCACCGGCAAATGGTGTATATAAATAGCACGCCGTTAGTTTGACGAAGGACGTGCCGTCTGTGGCGGAGTCGTTTCGCGCTGCGCGCTGGGGATCTAGGGGTAGTAAGTTCGACTCCCGGTGACGAACTTTTTCTTCTAGCTTTTTCTTTGTCATATGTTAGTCTTTATATTTTACAACGTCATATCCGTGACGGAAATGCGTTATGGAGCCGTGGTGGACCCCAGCTTAAAACACTTTCGTGTAAAAAAAAAGAAGGTTGGAAAACGCATAGCAGCCAAACAATGGAAACGCACTTAGAAACACTGAAGTCATTCGTCTCCAAAGTCGCCCAATGAACAGTCGCTCTCACTGTCCAATGAGGAAGTGAACAGCCTCCTCAAGCACGGTGTTCGTCGTGGATGGCATGGTAGCGGCAAGAGCGATAGCCGAAGCAAGCCGCCCTTGAAACATTCCGCCATCTGAATCATCGAGGATGGTTGATATTCCGAGCCGCTGTTCGGTTATCTCCTTCGCTAGCTTACATCGTTTCCGCAAGCGTTATCGCAGACACGGACGATCCTATTGTCAGGGGCGGGTTATCCATCGACGATATTGAAAAACTAGAAAATCGTGCCAAAAACAGGCGCGGGTTATCTGCCGATGGTGGGGCATATCTCACGGTATCTTATAGCAATAATTGTTAGGGGCTTTACGTCTCAAAACCACAAAATGATTATGAGAGACGCCGCAAAGTGCAGGGCTCCGGGAATTATGACCACCTGGGGTTCCTTAACGTGCACCTAATTCTAAGCACACGGGCCTCCAGCATTCCGCCTCCATTCATAAGCGACCGCCACGGCAGGTATTTAACGGTGGGTGCACAGTAGCCGCTTACTTTGGAAATAAAGGGGACGTGTTTTCATGACTAAGCGGTGTACAGTCCGCGTCAAATGTTTATGGAACACCAAGCTCAAGGAAAAGCTGAATGTTCCAGCTGCTTCGGTAGGCAGCCTTGAATTAGAAATGAGGCCTGTTTCAAAGCCTGCTATCAACTTCAACTGTGCCGTTCGACCGATTACAGCCAGAAATTGATGGGAAATTCAACGTTTTCTCAGACCTAGAGGTCTCTCATTCTTTGGCGCCGACTGAATCTTTCAGGAGGAAATAGGGGCAGGGGGGGGGGGGTGAATTATGAAACTCGTGAGTGATCCTGCACGAATCAGCCTTGTGTACGCACGTGCTCGTGCTTTTCATCTTCAGCTCATGGACAAACGAGGTATTACATATCTCGTGTGTTTTAAATTATGCGTACTAGCGCTCTCCAAATAAGCTACGCGCCTGAAGCTTCAGCGCACAGTCAACTTGCTACACGACGAGATGCTCTTCAAGCTTACTTCAAACTACAGCTTACCAGGCGCCTATATCGGAAGACGTAACCATTGATTGGCAGCGAGATTCACCTAAACTGACAGCCGAGTGCGCAGTGACGTCGAAGTTGTACTTGCTGATAGTCTTAGCAATCTCCGTCTCGAAAATGCCGATAGTCTTAGCAAAAAACGACAGCTACTTGACATTGAGATCAGTCATAGCGAACTTGCGGCGCTGTGCCACAAAGTGAACAAGGAGGGCAAAAAGAAGGAAAACTGTGAGATAAAGCACAGGAAGCACTTTGATGAATGCAGATATGCTGTAGTGTAGTACACGAATCGTTTCACATGCGGGCGTTGTTACATCGGCCAAACGAGCCGATGCTTGAACGACCGGCTACTAGAGCATGCGTACTCGCTCAACGGATCTGTGCCCATTCACTTAGCTCAGCACTGCAAAGCATGTGGCTGCCAGCCAATTAGTGAGCAGTGCACCGTTTTGGAAACGTATACACAGAGGAAAGAGGACGTGAGATTATCGAAGCTTACCACGAATTATGATGGAAAACTGGGCGAGTTGGCGTAGATTCATTGCAGCTAACAGCACGATACGCGTAGACGAGTAAGCAAGACGTGGACATGGCACAGCGCTGACTTTCAAGTGAATTTTTATTGAAGAACACGAAAACACATATACATCGAAAAGAGAACAACACGTGACTAACCCAGCCTTGGAAATTTATAATCAAATGACTCAGAAAAGCACACTGCGCATCTAAGCAAAGTAAAGGAGACGTCTACAAAGTAAAAAGGCGTAGCCAAAGCACGACACGGGGTAACAAAGATAATTATCCACAATCTAACATGTTAGCTTTGTTATAAAGTAAGGCAATAGATGACTGGCTGACACACCGACAGCCGTTCTTATGTATGAAAAACGCCTCCATAATTTCCCTTGAGAGTTTTTCGGGGTGCTTGAAGAGCGCGTTTGTTTTATCAAAAAGGGGGCGGCACCCACAATCGCGACAGTGCATGGACAAATGTGAATGCGCGAAGCCTTTCAAAGAACTGTGCTGTTCCCTCAGCCTAATATTTAAACAACGCCCGGTCTGTCGTACGTACTGACGACCGCATGTAAAGGGCATTGAGTATACCACATTTTGAATGCACGGAACAAACTTCAGACCGTGTTTCATAGAGCGTTGCAGATTTCCCGTTACAGTTACACAGTAACTGTGACGGGAAATATCGTTACAGTTACTTCTTTTTCTATTAAAAAAATCCAACAGCAATACTCGTTAAAGGTGATGTACATTTCGCGCTTTCCACTTTTTCAGATTTTCTTATTCCCAATATCCTTTCCACCTTTCACCTTTCCACTACACAGCTCCCCTGACAGTTTGGGAAAGGAGATCGCCAAGAGGACTATCTTCCCTGCACAACACCGAAGTCGGAGGCCGGTCTTTATAAGGTGATATCTTAAAACTTTTCCTTCGACTTAAGTCGAACGGAAAAGAGCAAAGAAGAATAACTAAAAGAACTAAAAAATAAGACCACAGCAGAAGAGCCCACCGAGAACGGGACACTCATAATGACACGGAAAAAGAAAGGATGCCGCTGCCCACGGCGTTTTGGGACAGAGACATTGGTCTGCTTCATCTATGCTCACCGTGTATATGCTGGCTCACTCCCTTCGCATGTGTGAGAAACATCTAGATTAGAAACGTTTTAGGTAGTTTAGGCGTTTCTGCGAGCTGTCCCACGCGGTGCTACGGCAATGAGGGGTGTCTGCAAAGTCGCTCTTGTCGGCCGAGGTCGCGGTACGACACTCACTGTCGGCTGTTAATGTAACAAAATGAGGCGTACGCAACGATTGCTGGTGTTGGGCTTCAGTGCACCGCCTTTTAGGTTCCGTTCGTCTAGGGTTTTACCACATGCAACTTTTACTACTTACATGCATTCGCGCATTTCTATCAAATAAACTCTATCCTTTGGTTTGTGAGCTAAGCTTTATACAGATGAAAAATTCTTGAACAGGGGTGTAGCTGCTGCCAGGGTTTCGACAGCGGACATTCCTTCAAGGCTGCAACTTGAAGACGACAAGTCCCCTTGTCGAAATGTTGGCTCCAGCTCCCTGTTCAAGAAATTTTGATCGTCGATCCTGGCCGCGGCGGTCGCATTTCGATGGAAGCGAAATGCTAGACGCTCGTGTACTGTGCGATGTCAGTGCACTTTAAAGAACATCAGATAGAACGATTAGCTATGTATGGATAGATACATACAATTAATGTGCTTTTACCAGAAAATAAACATTTTTTTATAAAAATACTAGGACTGTCGCGAACCTGTCGTGCTGAGATACGAATATCCCGTCTAAGCGGAATCACTCTACTACCGCTACAGTTCCATATAAATGATTCATTAACAAAACTTCTCAGTTATGAACATGAAGGCAGTTCTTTGGATGGAAATGTAGTGGGGCTTGCAAATTTATGGCACTCCCATCGAATAGAAATCCGACAGCTTGCGCCTAATTTAAGTTATATACAATAAAGTATAAATGATTATATATCGAAACAGAGCGCGCCCAGGGCACAGGAAATGCGTCCGCTGTGTCACGGCGGACCGGAACTTCCTGTGACTAGAAAGCGGTGAATACTAAAAAAAAAAGTAAATAAAAGGCGCATCGCAGCCCCATGCACCTAGCCAGTAAAGCTGCAAGTCATTTGAAATACGCAAGTGGGCCGCTTATTCTATAGGCGTGTGATATGTACTACTGATCTGTTTGTCTCCTTAACTATTAACTAGGCGCAAAAGGCACTTTCGCTTGTTAAGGATTTTTTGCAAGAAGCGCCGCACTCGTTGCTGCCCTTGAGTTTTACGCTTCATACGGCAAGAGAAGAGGCGGAAACCCACCTCGATTGCTTAGGGCGCCGCGTTGCTAAGCTCGAGGGCGCGGGTTCGACTGTCGGCCAAGGCGGCTACATTTCGATAGGGGCGAATGGCAAATAACACAAGTTTGTGTGCCTAAATTTAGGTTCACATTCAAGGACCTCTGGTGTTCTATATTAATTCGGAGTCCACCATTACAGCGTGTTATTACCATTGATAGCCAATACCACCACAGCAATTAGCATTTTTACATCGGACATTCGATCATGCAGCGCAGATCGCTCACGCTCACACGCGGCCACGAACAAAACAACAATCCACGGCACAGGCGCCCATGCCTGCTCAGAAAGCAGACGCGGCTGACAACGGTAAAAACAAGGACCTGGAGGTAACGACAAACACACTTTTCGTTCTTTACAAAAATGCATATATAATTAAACGGCAATGCTCGAAAGATGATTTCTCGCTCGTGGTGCAAAGCATCAAAGTCAGCAGTGGTTAGTCGTGGTTGTAATAGAGACGATGGTGTTGTGGAGATTCATGAACAGTTTATGGCAGTTTGCGTGCACAACACGCTCATGATTCTGATAGAAGTAAGCAGCATTCCTAGGTTGCGTGTGACCGCATCATATTTGACAGCACTGCATGACGTGAGTCATCACCTGCTGCCCTAGCAAGCGCAGCTGATAGCGTAGACTCTTTACTATGGCTTCCATCATGGCTATCTCCATCTTGAGCGCGCTCACTTTCACTCGTAGCTGCGAGTTGCAGTTGATCTGTCGCTGGCGGCACCTGGCTCGCGCGATTCGTTTCCCGTCCCTTCTTTCTCTCACTTTGGACTTCTCTCGGTCGCGCATGTGGATGGGCGATAGCGGAGGCTCAGCGACCTGTCGAGGCACTGTCTGCAGTTTGCGAGCCTGTTTGCTGTTGTGCTGGTGTGACCTAGCGTTGTCCAAGTCGAGGGCCGCGGTCCGCTTGAGCGTGATAAAATCTTCGCACCTCGGCTGCTGCTGCGGTGCCTGATGCATCGTCGTCGGGTGTGCACAGTCTCCCCCGCGACTGTCTTCGTCGGAGCTGATGTACCACAGAGGCGACGTGGCGTCCAGCGCAGGCACCGTCTGTGTCTTATCTTTGACGTAGTCGCCCGTCACTGAGTGCGGAGACACCGAAGGTAGCACGAAACTCGGGTATGAGGCCGATACGCCAGAGTCGGCGATGTTCGGGCCCGACGTGACGTGCTGTTGAAGCATGGGTTCAGTTTGTTCCTGCTGCTGCCGCTGTAGTTGAGGGAGCCCGTCGGCGCAGCCACTCGGGTACTGCTCCTCTTCTTCGTTGAGCGAGAACAGCGTAGGTGGTATCAGTGGCGACTCCAATGCGTAGAGACCCTTGAGGAGCTCGTCGAGCCCGGGCGGCGTGGCGCCCAGTGCAGGCACAACCTGTGTCTTGTCCTCCACGTAGTCGCCCGTCACCGAGGGCTTAGTCGAAGAAGCTACGACGAAATTGGTGTTCGAGGTCAATGCGCCCGAGTCGGAGACGTTCGAGCTCGGGGTGACGTACTGTTGAAGCACGGATTGCGGCAGCTCTTGAGTCTGTTCCTGCTGTTGCAGCTGCAGTTGTGGAAGCCAGTCGGCGTAGCCGCTCGGGTAATGCTCCTCTTGTTCGATGAGTGAGAACGGCGTAGTTCGTGCCGGCGTCATTTCCAATGCGTAGAAACCCATCATAAGCTCATTTAGCTCGGGCGACGTAAGCTGCAGATTGTCCAGGTCCGGAGTGGTGAGCAGGCTCGAAGAGCAGCCCACTTCGCTGCTATGTTCGGGTCGTCCAGCGTTGTCCAAGTCCAGGTTCATGCTGCGTATGCGTGAGCTCAACTCTTCGCGGCTCTACAGCTGCTCCTGCATTTGCTGCGCTGACTGGTACATGGTCGTCCGGTGTGCCCTGCTGTCACGTCTGGTGCACTCGTAGGAAGTCGCGTCTATCGCGGTCCCCATCGCTCTTATAGCTACGCGCGCACGTCAGTATAACGGGGTGAGAGAGTAGTGTTTTGTTGAAATGAAAGATGCCTACTTCTGCAACCCAGGATGTGGAAGGGGATGGGGGTGGAGATAGGGGGAGAGCGAAAGGGAGTAAAAAAGAGGGAAAAAGTAGACGCCACCAAACTATACCACACACACACACTCACATGTCGCGCCTGAGGGGACACACCGAGAGATTTCTATCGCTGACACACGGCGCTCGCGACAACCAGCGAAGGCTTCTGATAGTACTTGCGATATCTTAAGGGAGATGTAGATGGGGTCTATTCTTAAGAGTATCAGTAATCTCAATAGACGATGAGCAATCCTAATCTCAAATAGCTTTCGTGTATTGTCAAGACTATCACAGCGCAAAAAGAAAAGAAGGGAAGAAAGGAGGGAAGCTACTAGATAAGCGATGTCCTTTAGCTTTCCTCCTTTTTTCCCGTTCTTTTTTTTTGCCCTGTAAAGTTGAACGTATGCCAACCAGCCAGCATCTCGACGCTTCTACAGTTAAGACTATCAGAAATATTATTGGTGAGTAATCTGATTCTCAAGTAGGTTTCGTTTATTGTTGAAACTATCAGCAGTCTCAAGACAGAGTCTGCTAAGGCTATCAGCAGCCCCAACTTCGATGTCACTGCGGACTCAGCGGTCGCTTTGAATGAATCGTGTTGCCCATCAGTAATTACGTACTACAAATTAAGTGCCCGGTGAGCCGGAGCTTGAAGTAAGTTTGTATAGCAGCTCGTGTTCGTTTATCAAATTCACTGTGAGATCAAGATTCAGGCTACCTGATTCAGCAGTCGAGTATTGTCAGTGTGTGCGTTCGCAAGATAATGTTTCATCCATTACGTCAATATTCGGAGAAGTGGAGTGAAAGATATGGACGTTCTTGTAAGAGTGTTTTTTAACCAAGTGAGTGGTGGCTGATTGAATATAAGCGTCATGCGCGGCAGCTCAAAATAAGTACAGCCAGCTTTGGAGGCACTTGTGAGTTCTTAGCGAGCTGATGAACGGTTATCGAGCGTCTGAAACTCATAAGTAGATTTCAGCATATAGCCCACAACTCAACCCAAAGGCAAAATCAAATACTATGGAGATAGCGCCAGTCTTCGTCATATACCACTTTGTCCCTGTGTTGTGATGATGAAATGTAATATAAATATACGTGCTAAAACTTACGCTCAGTAAAGGCACGTCTGAAACATTTTCATCGGAGAGACTACCAGTGCATTTGATAGGACGTTTCGGTGCTCGAGCCGGGACTGGAGAATGCGCGTGCATCTACAGTGCAAACGCCCGAGATAAATAATATCTCCTGCGTTTGCAATGTATGGGTACATTAACTGAAGATGGAAAGCATGACGAGTGTGAACGAAACTGATTCGCGCACGATCACAATTTTCATAATTTTCCTCCCCCCCCCCCCCCGGCACCACCACTTGTGAACTGCACAGTCGGCGTCAAAAGTTTATGAGGCCGTCTTAAATGCAAGAAATGCGGCGCACTGTTACCGCGACGGGCATGTGTCAGTGCATTGTAATGACTGCGGATGCCGAGCTTTGTTCAGTGAGTGTGAAGTTTTGCATAGGAACTTTGAAAAGGATACGCGGGAGATTGTCGAGGCCTGGTTGATTGCTGAGAAGATACCAAATGTGTCAGTGCGCCCTCGATTGCTCTTAGTGCATAAGAAATTGCGTACCTGGTGACGCAGGCTTGCGCTTGTGATACGGTTTTGTGGTGATGGTTGTGGTTTTTCATTGCTGTATGAGTACAACATGTTTTCCGCAATAAACATTCAGTTGTGAGTAGCGCACGTCCCGTCCTCTTTCTGTGGTCCCTGTCTTATCAGCGCTATGGCTTCAATGCACGCAACAAACCAACTAGCCCAAAAGTCTGTTCTCTTACTTTTCCGCAGCTACAGTTAAATATGGATGATTAATTCACAAAACCGGTTAGTTATTAACATGAAGGCAATTCTCTTTGAAGGAACGTAGTAGAAGCTGAAATTTATGGCACTTTCATCGTTTAGAAATCCGACAGATTTCAGCTGATATAAGTTATATAAAATCGAATACCAATGATGATATCAAACCGGAGAGCGCGGTAAATGCTTCCGCTGTGTCCCGGCACTCCCTGTGACGAAAAAACCGGCTAATTTCAAAAAAACAAAGCCGCATCGCAGCAGCATATCGCTCAAAAAACCGGCAAGCCGTCTGAAATACGCAAAGTGGAGCACTTATTATATGCGGTTGATACGTACCGCGGATCTGTTTGTCTCTTAAGCTATAATTAGGCGCAAGGCTCACTTTGGCGTGTTCTGTTGTCTGCACGAAGCGCCGCAATGGTTGCCCCTGAGGTTAAGGCTTTCTGCAGTAAAAGAAATAATGGAAACCCACGTGGTTGCTTAGGGCATTGCGTTGGTAAGCTCGAGGGCACGGGTTCGATTCTCGATCAAGGCGGCTAGATTTCGATAACGGCGAATTCCAAATCACACCAGCGAGTGTGCTTATTATAGGTTCACGTTCAAGAAATCCTGATGGTCGAAATTAATCCGAATTCCCCCACATCGCCAGTCTCCACTCAGCCATGACATTCTTAAGTATAAGCTATCAATGTACGGTATACGCGGACATCCACTCGCTTTGATGAAATCATATCTTGCAAATAGAACGCAGTGCGTATGTGTCGACAACGTCCTATCTTCTCTCTTAACACTTAAAAATGGAGTGCCGCAAGGGAGTGTTTCGGGCCCACTATTGTTTAACCTGTATATTCTAAATATAGACCTTGCAGATGATTTCTTTATATATGCGGATGATAGCACCACACACTTTGATGGAAAGGACGCAAACGAACTAATTGTCAGATGTAATGCATTGCTAATGAAACTGTCTGATTGGTCACTTTTAAATTTGATCAGCATTAACCCCTCCAAAACGAACGCCATCCTTTTTAAAGCCACAAATAAACCTTTTCAGTTGGAGCATTCAGTCACTCATTCAGGTAAAACTATAGAACTAGTTAACGAACATAAAGTCACTGGAGTAATATTTTCGTGTCATTTGAGTTGGTATGCTCACTTTAATAACCTTCGGAACAAGTTTTCTGCTGTTTCCGGTGTATTATCTCGCTGTAGAGCTTTAATACCGATGAAAGCGAGGCTACAAATTTATCCTGCATTGTTCACCTCGCAATTTAATTATTGCAGTTTAGTATGAGCGACCACAACGCGAACTAACATAAATAAAATAATAGCATTACAAAAAGTGCTCCTCCGGCGCATTGCTGATATCGAACCCTGATCAACAACAGACACATTGGGACAAAAATGCAACATCATATCGGTAGATCGATACAACGAATACCGTGTTTTACAAATATTTTTTGTTGCAAAAAAAAAGAATATAGAGATTTTCTTACATCTATAGCGAGCTTGCAACACAAAGAGATACCTGTGAAGCTCAGAAACCCCCCTTGGTTTGTACCGCACGTTCGCACCGAATATAAGTTAAAATCCATTAAACACAATTTGCCGATAAGTCTTAATAATCATGTTGACGTTACTAATCTATCTCGCAAGGAATTGAAGATATTGAAGATGTATTTCGTTAACATGTAAACATGTATATATATACATATATATATATATATATATATATATATATATATATATATATATATATATATATATATATATATATATATATATATATATATATATATATATATATATATATATATATATATATATATATTCATGTAGCACGACGCAAATAAAATGACCATGTTTTGTTTTATTGCCTCGCTATTTGCTGAACAATGTCCGTTTTTGAATGTTAAACATCCTGTTGTAAATCATGTATCTGAGTGTCAAATTTACGCTTCAGGTTTCCACCTAAATGTTTACTGTTATCGCACTGTCATGTACAACGCGTTCTGGATCCAGTCAAGCTGCTGAGAGCAGCTTTTAGCCCCGGAGGAAATTTCTATTCTGTACTAGAAGAATAATAAAAGTTGAAGTTGAAGTTGAAGCGTACCTCATAATCATATCGTGACTGTCGCGCCTAAACCACAGCACATGGTATTATTGCATCGGACATTCGATCATGCAGCGCAGGTCGCTCGCGCACACATGCGGCCGCGAACAAAGCGGCAAAGAACGGCAAAGGCGCCCATGCCTGCTCTGAAAGCAGATGCGGCTGCACACACAGTAAAAACAAGGACCTGGGGGTAACGACACTTTTTTTTCCATTGTTTACAATAAATGCATATATTATTGAACGACAATGCTCGAAGAATGATTACTTCTCGCTCGTGGTGCAAAGCATTCATGTCAGTGGTGGTTAAGGGCGGCTGTGGATTAGATGACGGTGTTGTGAAGTTTAATGAACAGTCTACAGTTCGTGCACACAACACGCTCGCAAAGTCGCTCTGATAGAAGTCAACACGAATTTTAGGGCGCGTGCGACAGCATTGTGTCTAGCAGCACTTCGTGACGTCCCTCGTCAACTGCTGCTCGAGCAAGCCCAGCTGAAAGCGTAGATTTTTCACTGTGGATTCCATACTGGCTACCTCCATCCTAAGCGCGCTCACTTTCACTTGTAGCCACGAGTCCATCTGTCGGTGGCGGCACTTGGCTAGCGCGATTTGGTTCCTGCAGCTTTTTTCGTCCAGTGTAGTCATCAGTCGGTCGCGCATGTCCATGAGCGATAGTGGAGACTCAGCACCCGGTGGAGGTACTCTCTGCAGCATGCGAGCCTCTTTGCTGTTGTGCTGGTGCGACCAAGCGCTGTCCAAGTCGAGGGTCATGGTGCGTTTGCGCGAGCTCAACTCTTCAAACTTTGACAGCGGCTGTTGAGGTGCCTGATGCATTGTCGTCGGTGGTGGTGCACTGCCTTTCCCTCTACGTTCTTCGTCAGAGCCGATGGACCACGGCGGCGGCGTGGCGCCCATTGCAGGCACCATCTGTGGCGTGTCCTTCACGTCGTCGCCCGTGGCCGAGTGCTTGGACGTCGAAGGTAGGCTGAAACTAGGGTTTGAGATCGGAACGACCCCGACGGAGATCTCCGGGCCCGACGTAACGGGCTGTTGAGGCGCGGGTTGCGGCGGCTGTTGAGTCTGTTCATGTTGCTGCAGCTGTACGTGAGGTAGCCCGTTGGAGTAGCCGCTCGCGTACTGCTCCGTTTCTTCGGTGCGGGAGAACAGCGTAGTTGGTGACGGAGGCGTCTCCGGTGCGAGGAGGTCCGTGACAAGCTCCTCGACCTCGGGCGACGTTAGCTGCAGCTTGTCCGGGTCCGGAGTGGTGAGCGGGCTCGAAGAGCGGGCCCGTTTCCTGCTTAGTTCGGGAAGTCCAGCGTTTTCCAAGTCCAAAGTCATGCTGCGCATGCGTGAGATCAACTCTTCGTGGCTCGACAGCTGCTCCTGCATTTGCTGCTCTGACTGGTACATGGTCGTCCGGTGTGCCCTGATGCCACGTCTGGTGCACTCGTAGGAAGTAGCGTCTATCGCGGTCGCCTTCGCTCTTATAGCTACGCGCGCACGTCAATCCAGCGGGGTGAGAGAGTAGTGTTTTGAGGAAATGGAAAGATACCTATTTATGCGAACCACAAGGGAGCGAGGAGGATGTTGCAGGGGTGGGGGGTGGTGTTAGCGGGAGAGGGAAAGGAAGTAAAAAAGATGGGAAAATGAGACGCCACCAAACTCTACCACACACACATACACACACACACACGCACACGTCATGCCTGAGGGGACGCACCGAGAGATTTCTATCGCTGGCACACGGCGCGCGAGGGCCAACGAACTCTTCTGATAGTACTCATATATCTTAAGAAAAATGTAGATGTGGTCTATTGTTAAGACTATCAGCAACTTCAATAGGCTATGAGCAATCCCATTCTCAAGTAGCTTTCGTGTATTTTTAAGACTATATTCTGCGCAAAAAAGGACGGGACGAAAGGAGGTAGGCTACTATAGATAAGCGATCTCCTTTAGCTTCTCTTCTTTCGCCTCGTCCTGTCCTTTCTTTCTTTTTTTTTCCGCTGTAAGAATAAACGTACAGCATCCAGCCCACATCTGGATGCTTCTACAGTTATGACTATCAGCGATTTCAATGGTCTATGCATAATCTCAATATCAAGTAGCCTTCGTTTATTGATAAGAATATGACCAATCTCAAGACAAAGATTGCTAAGGGTATAAGCAACGTCAACTTCGACGTCACTCCGGACTCCCCGAATTGTTTGGACGAATCATGTTGCCCACCAGTGGTTACGTTTTCCGTTGTAAGTGCCTCGCGAGCCGGTGTTTAAAGAAATCTTAAGTGCAGCTCATGGTCGTGCAGCAAGTTTGCTGTGCGATCGATCTTCACGCCATTTAATTCAAGAGTCGACTCTTGTGTGTCCGCATAAAGTCCATTCCATTACATCAATACCCAGGCAAGTGGACCGAAAAATGCCGACTTTCTTGTTTTGTTCTCTAACCAAGTGAGTGCATGCATGGTTGCTGATTATCGAGAAGCGGTTGCGTGGCGGGTCGAATAAGTACAGCCAGCTTTGGAGGCACTTGTAATTTTTCAGCTATAATGATGAAAGGTTACTGTACTTCAGAGCCTAATAAATTGATTTCATCATGTAGCGCTCAACACAACGCAAGGACAAAGTGAAATATGACGAAGAAAGCGTCCGTCTTTGTCTTATTTCACTTGTGTTGTGTGGTGCGCAAGATGCTGAAATGGCATACTAATTAACACGCGCAAGCTTACGCTAAGTTAGCGCTGGTCCGAAACATTTTTGATCGGTGGTAGTGGCAGCGCATTTATGAGAAGTTTCGGTGCTCGAACCGGGATTGCAGAGTGCGCATGCATCTACACTGCAAACGCATGAAATAAGTAATATCTCCTGTGTTTGCAATGTAGGTGTATACATGAACTTAAGATTAAAATCACGAGTACGTGTGTTGGACGAAACTGATCCGTGCACGATCACAATCTTCATAATTACACGCCCCCCCCCCCCCTCCCCACCTCCTTGTGAACTGCGCAGTCGGCGTCAAAAGTTTATTAGACCAGTAGTAGTGATCTTCCGTGCAGGGAATTTTGAGCCGTCATTTTGGACAAAAGGGAAAACGGGAATCTGTGATATTGCAGGGAATTTTAGGAGTGTGGATATTCCCCTATGGTGAACAACGCACTGCGGTCACAGTGCGCTTTTGGCTTCTGAAATCGGTTCTGGTGGCCGCAGCACGCAAAAGCATAGCCCTTGAGATTTGTTTGTTACAGTTATATGGAGCGCTTTCTCGTTCACTCTATAGGTGTGAGACTCGAAACCCACGCATGAACAACGTGAATTACTTACAGCACATGGGTTACATAGGAACGCCATGCTTTGGTGTTGAGCAGGAGCGCAGGCACTACGTCTGATTCGCGTAGTCGTACCACGTCAGAAACATGCATTATGTTGTTGCGTATAATATATGTATATGAGGAAGGAAGCGTCCTGATGAAGGCCGGTCCCGGCTGAAACGTCGGAAAAACGGAAAGTTTTCGTTGTGCACGCCCTCTACTTCGCAATATATATATATATATATATATATATATATATATATATATATATATATATATATATATATATATATATATATATATATATATACATATATATATATATAATATATATATATATATATATATATATATATATAAGGCGTCTGGATTGTTCTAAGACGCGCTAGCAACATGTGCTGTGCAGTTCGACCGGAATACATCACACATTGTTGGGGAATTTTCTAAGAACTATTGATCAGTCATGTTCCGCACCACGCCGAAGAATTCCCATTCTGTGACAAAGAATATTCTGTTTCCGGCATTTCCCCCTGCTTGCTTCAAAGAAAATCCCAGTGTGTATATATATATATATATATATATATATATATATATATATATATATATATATATATATATATATATACTGCGTCTTTACCGCAGCAATAGTCTTGATTTTGGTATTGTAAAGGGACAATTCACTAATGCACAATTCACTGAGAGGCACGTACAACTGCTCAGAACGTGTGATTAGATGCTGGTGGAAATGAAAAAGAGAGTTAATTATATGGTGGCATATTCAATCACCCTATTCGCGATTTGTGTAGGATTATATTTTTAAATTGCGTTTAAAAGTCCTTAAAAACTGTATATTGCGTAGCCTAGCGTAAGAGCCTTCATGCCTCACTATGGAGTTTGCTGTATGCAGTCTGACCCTTCTTCGCGCACAATAACTGGTGCTCAAAAATGAGAGTATGTACTACCTTACTGTCCATTCCCGCTCTATTATGTGCTGCTTACGAGGTAAAAGGATTTGACGCTGAGCTGCTGCGCTGCCTTCGCGGCAACTATACTGCAACATTTTGAGCCGCTGGAGCGCGGTGTGCACGCATGCGCAACAAACCACAGCTCAATAACGAGATCGAGCCGCTATCACGCTTAAATCCTCATTTGAAATAAACAGTGCAAAAAAACGGACGGCCACGGAAAGGAAACACACAGGACAAGCGCTTGTCCTGCATGTGTGTTTCCTTTCCGTCGCCGTCCGTTTTTTGCGCTGTTTATTTCAAGTAAGCACGACCAGCCAGCCCAGTCACCTTCTTTGTTAAATCCCAAAGCCTGCAGCATGTGCTGTGTGTACAACTTCATATTAGCCGCAGATCGAAAAAATTCTAATTATAAATATTTCACAGCGTTTTCCATATTACCATTCCGATTTTTGAGCCCGGAGCACTCATGACAATGAAGCACAGCATTACCGTTCTTCTTTGTTTCAAATTTCAATAAAATTCTTTGTATTCGATATTCGTTTCGATATTCGACATTTTTGGCCACCATTCGACACTGTTCGATACGAATTCGATTCAAAAGGAAATTTCACTACTCGCACACCCCTACCGGCAAGTCGCCTGAAATACGCAAGTGGGTCGCTTATTACATGCGTTTGATATGAGCCGCTGATCTGTTTGTCTCTATAAATAGGCTTAAGGCACACTTCCGCTTGTTCCGCTGTCTGCAAGAACCGCCGCAGTGGTTGCCACTGAGATTTAGGCTTTCTACAGCAAAAGAAAAAATGGAAAACCGCATGGTTGCTTAGGGCATCGCGTTAGTAAGCTCGCGCGGGTTCAATTCTCGATCAAGGCGGCTACATTTTGATGAGCGCAAAGTGCGAATAACACAAGCAAATGTACTTAATTTAGGTTCACATTCCAGAAATCCTGGTGGCCGAAAATAGTCCGCAGTCTCCCACTTCAGGATGCCTCATAAGTTCATAACCATATTGTGATTGTGGCACGTAAACCACAGTAATTCGTATTATTACATCAGACATTCGATCATGCAGCGCAGATCGCTCACATACTCATATGGCGGCGAACAAACCGGAAAACCACGGCAAAGGCGCCCGTGCCTGCTTTGAAAGCAGATGCGTCTCCACACGGTAAAAACAAGGACCTGGGGATAACGAAAAAAACTTTTCATTATTTAGAAAAATGCATTTATTCTTGGACGGCAATGCTCGAAAAATGCTCGTGGTGCAAAGCATCCATGTCAGTGGAGGTTAGTGGCGGTTGTAGATGAGACGACGCTGTTGGGGAGATTCATGAACAGTCTATGACAGTTTGCGCACCCGACACGCTTGCGAAGTCGCTCTGGTATGAGCAGCAATTTGAGGGCGCGTGCAACAGCATCATCTCTGGCAGCACTGCGTGACGTGCCTCCTCACCTGCTGCCCGAGCAGGCCCTGCAGACCTTGAGCGCATTCACTTTCACTTGTAGCCACAAGTCCATCTGTCGGTGGCGCCGCCTGGCTTGTGCGATTCGGTTCCTGTACCCTTTTTCGTCTAGTTTCGTCCTCTGTCTGTCGCGCATGTCGATGAGCGATAGCGGAGGCTCAGCACCCTGTAGATGCACTGTCGGCAGCATACGAGCCCGTTTGCTGTTGTGCGGGTGCGACAATGCGTTGTCCAAGTCGAGGGTCATGGTGCACTTGCGCGAGCTCACCTCTTCGAACTTTGGCAGCAGCTGCTGCGGTGCCTGATGCATCGTCGTCGGTGGCGGTGCACTGCCTTTCCCGATACGCTCCTCGTCAGAGCCGATGGACCACGGCGGCGGCGTGGCGCCCATTGCAGGCACCATCTGTGGCGTGTCCTTCACGTCGTCGCCCGTGGCCGAGTGCTTGGACGTCGAAGGTAGGCTGAAACCAGGGTTTGAGACCGGAACGACTGAATCGGAGATGTTCGGGCCCGACATGACGAGCTGTTGAAGCGCAGGTTCCGGCGGCTGATTTTTCTGTTCCTGTTGCTGCAGCTGTACATGAGGTAGCCCATTGGAGTAACCGCTCGCGTACTGCTCCCTTTCTTCGGTGCGGGAGAACAGCGTAGTTGGTGACGGAGGCGTCTTCGGTGCGAAGAGGTCCGTGACAAGCTCCTCGACCTCGGGCGACGTTAGCTGCAGCTTGTCCGGGTCCGGAGTGGTGAGCGGGCTCGATGAGCGGGCCCGTTTCCTGCTTAGTTCGGGAAGTCCAGCGTTTTCCAAGTCCAAGGTCATGCTGCGCATGCGTGAGCTCAACTCCTGCATTTGCTGCTCTGACTGGTACATGGTCGTCCAGTGCGCCCTGATGCCACGTCTGGTGCACTCGTAGGAAGTCGCGTCTATCGCGGTCGCCTTCGCTCTTATAGCTACGCGCGCACGTCAATCCAGCGGGGTGAGTGAGTAGTGTTTTGTGGAAACGAAAGATGCCTATTTATGCGAACCACAAGGGAGCGAGGAGGATGTGGCAGGGGTTGGGGGTTGTGTTAGTGGGAGAGGGAAAGGAAGTAAAAAATACGGGATATACATAGCTTGCACTGATGTCACCGTGCCCGCCATCTTGGGGGACCAGCGGGTTGAGACGATCCGTGAGCTTTTGTTCGAACGCGCCGAGCAAGAAACGGTGACGGCTCGCCATCAGATTAGTGCCGGTGCACCCAAGCATCCTTCACACCAAAACCCCCGCGCTCCTTTGTGTTCCCCCTTGGCGCGGCTGGCGAACAAAAGAAAGCGGGGAGAGCACGAAAGAACGCGGGGACCGAACACCTGGGTGTCCTCCTCTGCACTGACACACTCTGAGATAAAAAAAGTCACGGTGGCCGCCATGTTGGGGCTCCAGCGCAGAGCACCTGTCTGTGACGTCACGTGCAAGGCATGTATGGGAGACCAGCGCTGGATAGGTGGCGCGCCGAAAAAGGGCGCCTGGCGGAGAGTCGCGACATAACTCAGCCGCTCGCATGGCCTCCGCGCCGCCGGCTAATCTCGGAGGCCATGCCGCTCGCGCTCAGACGACCGGCCGCACTGTACCGCGGTGAGCGCACGCGCGTGCGCCATTCCCGTGCATCATTTTGGCGCGAACAGCTCGAGCAGCCATTGCGCCAGTAATAGTGGTCTACGCTTTAGAAAAAAATAACTTTGTCTGAAGGCTACTTTCTCAGGAAAGCACTGGAAAATGGAGAGAAGCCCTGTATATAGCAGACTACGTCTGTGCATACGGCGTCGAAGAGACAGTGCTGTGCCGTGCCGTGGTGGCAACCCGTCGTCACCATTTTCTGGTTGCGTCCTGGGATTTCTGTCAAGCTAGTGCAGGCTCACAAGCCTCCATTGATAAGTACGTGCTGCGTCGATACCAGCTGCCCACTACTGCAGTAAAAAAAAAGTAAGAGGCAAGGGGTAACTGCGTCAACGTTTTTCTGCCGTGGTATGTATGCCCAGCCCGCGGTATGTATGCATGCCGGCGTTGATGAAGAAAACCACCGTGCTAGCATAGCATGTATGGTGTTGCGCTGTTATGCTAGAGGGCGCGGGATAGATTCCCGGCCACGGTGGCCGCATTTCGATGGGGTTGAAATACAAGGAACACCCGCGTACTGAGATTTATGTGCACATTAAAGAACCCCAAGCGGTCAAAATTAATCCTGATTCCCACACTACGGCGTGCCTCATAATAATACCTTGTTTGGCACGTAAAACGCCAGCAATTGTCGATGTTGATCAAACACGTTTATTCCCACAGGCAAGCGAAAAAACTAACAGTACGTTAGGCGAATTAAACGGCGAGTAAAAATCCAATACATTTGGCCCTTTTCTAGCGAGGCATAAATTGCGATGTCACTTCGCCGCTGCAGCCAATGCACAAAGAAGCTTTACCGCATCGGCTGACTCCAGAAAGCTAAGGTTGGAGTAGTCCGCTGCTTTGTTCATGACAACAACTCTGTCTGTAGCACAAGTGAAGTTCAACGGAGGCATTCATCGCGTGCGTATTTCTCATAACAGTTCAGCGGCTTCGGCGAACCTGCCTCCGTACGCATCTCGTAGACAGGCAGCTTTCCTTCTGCGTAACTGTTTGCAAATAATGTAGACTACCTGCCTATCGTGTCATATTCACTGCACGCGGTGGCATCAGAAGGAGCTTGGTGGTGGTCAGATGAAAAGATTGTTACATATATGCCGCATGCTGTGTAATATGTATGTTTTATTTACGACAAAACACCTATTAATTCCTGCTCGTAGGCCCCGGTTTCCACTGGTGGCCCTAACTATCGAATAAATCTAGCAGACACGCGCAATTCGGTTTAGAAACCAGCCCGACGCCCCTAGACAGGAGAGCAAGAGCAGAACATACTGTGCTGGCATGACTACCGGGATGCAACGCCGCATCCGTTCCTATTCATATGTTTTAGAAGGAAAAGCGTAGATGAATACGTACTCGCTCATTTCTACGTACTGTGGCACTTGAATGCGCAACAGCACCGCCAGCATCCTTTAGTTTTGTTTCGGCGATACGCGCCCGCATCGCCTCAACCAGTAGCCGCTCTCGTCCGCGGGAGCGGCTGGAGTATGCGCGCTTTGACCGCCAGGGCGGCACTGCCCACACCGCGGAAACTCCAGCGCTGGTTCCCTATACCACACACAAACACACACACACACGTACACGTCATGCCTGAGGGGACGCACCGATAGATTTCTATCGCTGGCACGCGGCGGGCGAGGGCCTACGAAGTCTTCTGATAGTACTCGTATATCTTAAGAAAGATGTAGATGTGGTCTATTGGTAAGATTATCAGCAACTTCAATAGCCTATGAGCAATCCCAATCTCAAGTAGCTTTCGTTTATTTTTAAGACTATTGTCAGCGCAAAAAAGGACGGGACGAAAGGAGGTAGGCTACTAGATAAGCGATCTCCTTTAGCTTCTCTTCTTTTGTCCCGTCTTTTCTCTTTTTTTGCGCTGTAAGAATAAACGTGCAGCATCCAGCCCACATCTGGATGCTTCTACAGTTATGACTATCAGCAATTTCAATGGTCTATGAGTAATCTCAATATCAAGTAGCCTTCGTTTATTGATAAGAATATGACCAATCTCAAGACAAAGATTGCTAAGGGTATAAGCAACGACAACTTCGACGTCACTCCGGACTCTCCGAATTGTTTGGATGAATCATGTTGCCCACCAGTGGTTACGTTTTCCGCTGTAAGTGCCTCGCGAGCCGGTGTTTAAATAAATCTTAAGTGGAGCTCATGGTCGTGCAGCAAGTTTGCTGTGCGATCGATCTTCACGCCATTTAATTCAGCAGTCGACTCTTGTGTGTCCGCATAAAGTCCATTCCATTACATCAATATCCAGGCAAGTGGAGCGAAAAATGCCGACTTTCTTGTTTTGTTCTCTAACCAAGTGAGTACATGCATGGTTGCTGATTACCGATACGCGGTTGCGTGGCGGGTCGAATAAGTACAGCCAGCTTTGGAGGCTTTTGTAAATTTTCGTGTAGTTGATCAACGGTTACTGTACTTCAGAGCCTAATGAGTTGATTTCAGCATGTAGCGCTCAACACAACCCAAAGACAAAGTGAAATATGACGAAGAAAGCGTCCGTCTTTGTCTTATTTCACTTGTGTTGTGTGGTGCGCAAGATGCTGAAATGGCATACTAATTAACACGCGCAAGCTTACGCTCAGTTTGGGCTGGTCAGAAACATTTTGATCGGTGGTAGTGGCAGCGCATTTATGAGACCTTTCGGTGCTCGAACCAAGATTGGAGAGTGCGCATGCATCTACACTGCAGACGCACGAGATAAATAACATCTTCTGTGTTTGCAATGTAGGTACGTGAACTGAAGATGAAAAGCACGAGTACGTGTTTTGGACGAAAGTGATTCGTGCACGATCACAATCTTCATAATTACCCCCCCCCCCAACCTCCTGGTGAATTGCGCAGTCGGCGTCAAAATTTATAAGACCAGTAGTAGTGATGTTCCGTGCAGGAAATTTCGAGCCATCATTTTGGACGAAAGGGAAAACGGGAATCTTTGCGATATTGTAAGGAATTTTAGAAGTGTGGATATTCCCCTATGATGGACAACGCACTGCGGTGACAGCGCGCTTTTGGCTTCTGAAATCGGTTCCGGTGCCTGCAGCACGCAAAAGCATAGCCCTTGAGATTTGTTTGTTACAGTTATATGGAGCGATTTCTCGTTTACTCTAGGTGTGAGTCTAGAAACCCACGCATGAACAACGTGCAATACTTACAGCACATGGGTTACGTAAGAAAGCCATGCTTTTGTGTTCAGCAGGAGCGCAATCACTAGTTCTGATTTTAGCAGTCGTAACACGTCAAAAACATAGAAACAGGAAATTCCATGTACCGGAATGGGAATTCTTCGGCGTGGAACGGAATATGACTCACCAGTAGTTCATAAAAAATCTTGAATTTCCCAGCAATTTCTGGTGCATTGCGGTCGAACTGTGCGGCACATGTTGCTAGCGCGTTCTAGAACAGGCCGTAGCTCTAAATTCAATAATCATAATAATAATATGTGGGGTTTAACGTCCGAAAACCACGATATGATTATGAGAGACGCCGTAGTGGAGGGCTCCGGAAATTTCGACCACCTGGGGTTCTTTAACGTGCACCTAAAGCTAAGTACACGGGCCTCAAACATTTTCGCCTCCATCGAAAATGCAGCCGCCGCGGCCGGGATTCGACCCCGCGACCTGCGGGTCAGCAGTCGAGCGCCATAACCACTAGACCACCGCGGCGCGGCAGCTCTAAATTCAAGGCTGCCTACCAAAGCAACGAGAATATTCAGCTTTTTCTTGTGTCTGGTGGTCCATAAAATTTTTACGCGGTCTGCACGCCACATAGCCATAAGAAAGCGCCCACCTCTATTTCCAATATAAGCGACAAGTATGCGCCAACCGTAAAATCCTTAGATATGGTCCACCATCGAAAGATAATCCGCACCTGTTTTTGACTCGACTTACTAGTTTTTTTTTTTATTATCGCTGATACATTACCCGCCCCTGAGAATAACATAATCCATTTCGATGATAACGCCGGCGGAAATGAGGTTAACTGGCGTGGGAGATAACCGTAGAGTCGTCAACCGTTCCTTTGAGCGGTTCTGCATATCAACCAACCAACGTCGATGAATCATATTTCGGGGAGTTTCCAAGGCGGCTTGCTTCGGCTATTCGCCCTTCCGCTGCCTTCCCAACCACGTGGAACAACGTGCGTGAGGAGGTTGTCGACAGGCCCGTAGCCAGGGGCATGGGGGTGGCTAGGGGCCCGGGTCCCCCCGAAATTTTGATGGAGGGAGACGTTTTACCGAGAAGAAATAATGAAAGTATGTGTTCTTTCTAAAATACATAACGCCTACAGAAGTGCCCCAACACCCTGCCCCCCCCTCCCCGAAAAAAATTTCTGGCTACGGGGGGGGGGGGGGGAGGTGATTATTAAAAGGAAGAAGGAAATGAAAATGGAAATTGGGTGTGGAGTGCACGATAACTGTCTCTCAAGTGAGGACACCTCAACCGATACACTCACGGGGGATTGGGGATTAAAGGGACAGTGAGAGTGAAAAGAGTATGGTAAAAGAAGAAAAAGAAAGGTATGAGTGAAAAAAAAAAAATCACAGCATATCCACGGAGTGAATTATGATGAGTGGGCGAAGCTGCGGAGGTTCATCGGTAAACCGTGAATCTTCCGTGAATTCTGCCCAGTACATCATCACCGACGTGAGATCGGGCGCGTTTATACTAAAGGTTCGATGAAAGTTATGACGACTTGCAGGTCACTTTAATTTTACATGTACGCTGTGAATTTTCATTGTTTAATCACGCACAGGAGAAATCGCACACACGCACTACCTTGGAGGTCAAAATCCAGTGCCTATATATACAGGGTGATCAGTGAACGGTTGTGCAGCGCGAGCGGTGGGTTTTTTCAATCAAGACGCTGCCGCGACGCTGCCTCGCGACGCTGCGCCGCGAGGCAAGATGGGAGGGGGGGGGGGACCGTAGGAGGACCATGAGGCGATGCGAATCCGGAGCACTTGCACGATCGAGTTCCGTTGGCGTTCGTTGGGCATGCTACCGACCTCGCGTCGTGGAACGCGAAGAGGGACGCTACGCGCGTCGTATCTTCCATCTAGCCTGGCCGTTAAGGCGAGCGGGGAACGCCGTCGACAGGCGGCCGAGAGGGAGGCAGCGTAGGAGAGGAGAGAGAAGGGGAGGGGACGCGCATGCGCTCGAGCTCATCGCGGCGTTGCGCAGGAGAGAATTTCGGCAGGTCTAGCCCGCGTTTCAGAGGAAGAGTGGAAAGGGGGAGGGGGGAGGGGGAGCGGAGAGGGGTATGGGAGAGGGGGAGGAGAGAGGGTGAGTGGAGAGGGGTAGAGGACATGGGGAATGGTGAGGGGGACCGGCTGCCGGGAGATACGCCGGACAACGGAGACGTGACAAGGTTAGACTAATGGCGCGTTCACACTGAGACATTCGGCGGCGAGAGCGCGCGGAATCCGCTTCGGCGGCAGCGAGATCCGCCGGAAAAGCCCATTCCGCGCCAATCGGTCCTGGACCGATTTTTGCGGCAGCTGCCGCCGGATTCCCTCACCGCGAACCAATCGGAACGTGAGTCGAACATTCGAAAAATGGCGGCGCGCTTGTGATATCGGAGTCGTCGAAGCCCGCAGCAACAGCGAAGTCTTTCGTAATCATCTTGTAGCTCTCGACAACTACCAAGTGTTGTCGCGATTAGCATCTTTGCAATACATCATCACGATCTCGCAAAACGGGTAGCATTACCTCGGCTCGACCAAGCTTCTCGCGTCTTGCAAATAAGGACGAACCAACCACAACTGCTTGCGTCGTTTCTTTTGTTCGGCGAATGCATGTTTATCTTCCTCAGACATCGCCAGAAAGTTGCTTTGCAGCAGGCCCAGCAGTTCGACGACCCTGTTCCTGTTTATGCGCTTCGCCATAACGAAACGCGTACACAACGCCGAGCGCGTCGATGCCAGCGTTCCTTCGCGCGAAGGGACGATGACAACTAGACGCCCTAGTTTCGGCGGTGCGGTTGCTAAGCGGTGTGAACAATGTTCAATTTCGGCGGCACGCGAATTCCGGTCGCTGTGGCGGGCGGATTCCCCAGTGTGAATGAGCCATAAGAGGAGCTACGCCCCCAAAAAACAGTGAGGGGGTGGGGGAGGTTCTGGCTACGGGCCTCGTTATACGGGCCTGGTTATCGACCTTATGCTTCAGAGCGAGAGCGAATGGTTGTTCGACGGCTTTAATGAAGAATGTCTTCGGTATTGCTAAACGCGCGTGTTCATCGACTGGCTTCTATAGATTTTCCAACTACTTTTACTGCACACAGAAAGTTGGCCCAGCTCGTATTGTCACTAGATTTTCTCTCGATTCTAGGTGGGCTATCTTTCACGATATTACGGTACGTGCGCCCGCGAACTCAAGCCGCCTTCGCTTCCGTGGTTCAGTCGCACGATCTCTGAAAGCTCGAGCATTCTTTCTCGGAGCCGAAGGCCATTCACCAACCGGAAATGAGCGTACCGGAGCCAAGAGCCCGGATCCTCGGCGCGCGACCGCATGGTAATACTTGAGGAGATAACGCAACATTATAGTCTAGCCGGATTAGTGTATCCCCAAGAGCACAAAACTCCAAAGAAGAGAGAGGAAATCATTTGGAGACAACTGCAGAATACCTTCACACCCGAAAAGATGACGCACATCTCTACGCCTTAAACCGCTGGAACATAATGATCCCCTGGCTGCACACATCACTACCCCTCAGCTGTGGGAGGCCGCGCAGCTCAAGCGGGCAGAAGCAGCCGCCAGGGCCCAAGGTCTGCTGGCCACCTGAACAACCAGGCACGTAGCCAGGAATTTTTTTTCGGGGGGGGGGTGTCAACGCCTAGTCGTTCGAAAGAATATATTTCCACGGCAACGCGGGAAAAAAAGTTCCCCGGTAATATTGAAGTCTGTGAAGTCTGTACGTATTTCGGGGTGGGGCGCCCCCCCCCCCCCTTGCCTACGTGCCTGTGAGCAACAGTGGACTCTCGCACGCTGAACTTCAGCTCCCTGTATATAGTGCCAAATGAACGTTTCTCCACCTCCTCCTGAAGGCACAACGCATTGCACGTGCGTAAAACCACGTGACCAGGCTAGGTAGACCTCGCGCGGAATTTTCTAGGGACAGCACCATAAATGATCTGGCGGCACGTGCATGTATTGGCGGTTTTTTATTGGGTATTTCTAGAAATAAGCAATAAAGTGGACTGAAGGAGGACCGCCGCTGTAGCTCAGTTGGTAGAGCATCGAACATTATTGGGTATTTCTAGATATACGCAATAAAGTTGACGGAAGGAGGACCGCCATGTTGCTTAATTGGTAGAACACCGGTTTTTATTGGGTATTTCTACAAATACCCAAGAAAGTCGACGGGAGGACGACCGCGGCTGTAGTTCAATTGGTAGAGCATAGGAAGGGTGATCCGAAGGCTGTAGGTTCGGTCGCTACCAGCGTCAAGTTGTCTTTTCGTGCATTTCAATTTCTTTACATTTATATCCTAATTGCCACATTGCAGTTATAATACTACAAATAATGCCCCTGTGTTGTCTTTGGCTTCATTGTTTGTTTGCTTGTTTCACTCTCCCCACGAAGAAATTCGCAGGACCATCGCTCTCTCCGCAGAAGCAGCTACGTGGAGGTTTCTTTGGTGTTGTCCGGTATTCAACGCGATGACAGATGCCACGCAGCAGTTTTTCGCTGGGTTCCAGCCACCGACACATAAGGCTTTTCTTTTCTATAATGCAAACGCCGAATTCATTTTTGGGAGCTGTAAAACTCCTTGGTCATCATGTTTTGACACCCCACACACGAACGCCAGCGGCTGCGACGTCGCAAGATATTGCTAATTAGATCCAAATTGAGCCAACAAAAACTGGCCAAAAACTAGCCAAGACGCTTTTCTGCTGCCACCGGCCTAAAAAAGTAGCCCATTTGGCGCAAAGTAGCCAAACCTGGCAACCCTGCGTCATACCGCAACTCCCTGTGACCAATAAGCGGCAAATACCGAAAAAAAAAGAGGGGGGGGGGGGGCATCGCAGTAGCATCTGACCAGGAAAGCGGATTAAGTCTTATGAAACACGCGAGTGGGTCGCTTATTCTATGCGTGTGATATGCGCCGCTGATCTGTTCCTCTCTTCAACCGTAAATATGAACACAGCAGGCTTTAGCCTGTTTCGATGTCTGCAAGAAGCGCAGCGGTGGTTGCCACTGAGATTTACGCTTTCTGCAGTAAAAGAAAAAAATGGAAACCCGCATGGTTGCTTACGGCATCGCGTTGCTTACGGCAAGCTAGAGGGATTGGGTTCGATTGTCGGACAAGGCGGCTGCATTTCGATGAGGTCGAAGTGCAAATAACATCCATGTTTGTGTTTAGATTTAGGTTCATGTTCAGGAACCTCTGGGGGTATAAATTAATTCGGAGCGCCCCACTACAGCGTGTGAGTATCATTGTTACCCACTCCAACCACAGTAATTACCATTGCTATCTCGGACATCTGATCATGCAGCGCGGATTGCTCACGCCCACATGCGGCCGCGAACAAAACGACAAACCACGGCAGAGGCGCCCATGCCTGCTCTGAAAGCAGACGCGGATGCCAACGGCAAAAACAAGCAACTGGGAGTAACGACAAACGCTTATTTTTCTTTACAAAATAATTTATGGCAGCTCCGCATTAGTAGCGTCAAGCCTGAAGGAAGTGCGGAGCTGGGTAGCCATCTTCGTTTCTCTTAGATTTTCTCCTCCCTTTTCTCTTTTTCCGTTCTTTCTCTCTTTTTTATTTCTTTCCCTATTACGTATTTATTTCTATTTTTCTTCGTATTATTTCCCTTTCTTTTTTTTTATTTCTCGCTTGCTTCCGGGTATGTGCCACGGGTAAGTGCCACACGAGTCTGGAGGAAAGGGTTTGACGACGTACGCGCGACATGTTTTTCCCGTTATTCATGTCATGACCCGACAGTCATATTCGTCAAATCCTCTTACTCTACCATGCCAATTTTGGTCTACACCAAGCAGTGGCGTACCAACTCGTTCGCGAGTGGGGGGGCTGGCGTCGCTCACTATGTCCGCCGTGTGTGTGTGTGTGTGTATATATATATATATATATATATATATATATATATATATATTATATATATATATATATATATATATATATATATATATATATATATATATATATATATATATCACTTGACTAGGTTTGCAAAATGGTTTGTTTTAAATCAAGGAAGAATCTGCACAAACAAATTGTGCAGGCATATATATATATATATATATATATATATATATATATATATATATATATGCAGATATATATATATATATATATATATATATATATATATATATATATATATATATCACTTGACTAGGTTTGCAAAATGGTTTGTTTTAAATCAAGGAAGAATCTGCACAAACAAATTGTGCAGGCATACCGCGACAACACAGCAGTGTTTAATAACGTTTTGTAAATATTACCGTGAAGTTTGAAAAGTACACCCAAATTTAACCTGATCATCTGAGCATTCCATCAGCTAACTTCCCAGTGCTAGTTTGGCGTTGTAGATACGATGAGTATGAGAGAGAGAAACGAAGACGAAAGTCAGGGAGGTTAACCAAGGTTTGGCTATGTTGGCTACCCAATACTTGGGGTGGGGGAAGGGGAACTAATAGAAAGGAAAAGGTAGAGAAGAAGAGTAAGAAAGAGATGGATGAACAGTTAGCTTGAAACTACACAACACGAACTCGCGCTGTTAGTTCACAGGTGCTCGTGAAGACCGGTGGTTCTCAAGAAGCACACGAGGGCTTGCGCATATGAAGAACCTCTATGACTTTAGTGCCTTAAATTTTCACTTATTATACAAAACATGTGGCTGACAAAGCACGGTACTTCGCAGAAGTGTTCAGGATAAGCCGAGTGCAAATTTCTTTACTGTTAGAGCCCACTAATATAAAGTCTTTCTTGAGAAAAAGACCAAGTTCAGTGGATTAATACTTAAGGAAACCGCATTGAGCTGGTTGTGTATAGGTATAAGAATATAAATTACTACGAATTTATATATTAGGTGTCGTTCCTTGCCCTCCTACTTTTCCTATCTTGGGTGGGGGGTGGAGGAAAAGCGGTGAAGTGGCCCTTTACTACCCCCCTCCGGTTCCTCCAAGTAAATAGCCTATACGTAAGCTGTGTAAGCTCAAATTGTCCTTGAAAAAATGTGGGTGACTATAACGTTAAACTACCCCGCATTGTTTCCTTCCGTACAGGTCGTTAGGTGTTAATGATTGGTCGAAATTTTCTGCACCATACTCACAGCACCTGCTCCTAAAACGATGCAACAAATGACGCGTAAGTGATCCACCACGTAATTACCACGTACGCATGACTGCGTAAAAAATAATATTAATGAACTATTTTCAATATGACGTCTTGTTTGTCATTGGTTTTTCGCTCTTCGTCAAAAATTTTCAATGTGCCATAAAATCGCCTCCAATTGTTACGCGACGTCACAAGTCTGCGAAAACTCGCGGCGGTAAAATGAAGTGTGCACAATAAGCAGCACATCACTGTGCTGCTGCTGAACAATAACTCATTTTTTTCGGAATAGCCAGGCAGTGTCTTTTTCTGAACGTAATTTAAGAAGGCTGCCCGCCAATCACATTGGCAGCGGCTGCTTATAACAGCGGGCGACATGAATTCATATGTGTATAATAGATACTTTCAGTTGTAGTATAACGATGTTGAGCTGTTTTTGCGTGTGTACAACTCTATGTGAACTCATCGTTGCTGAAAAAGAGGTAGAGAGAGAAATAAACATTATTAGGAACAGACGCAATCCTTTGCAGGTAGGCAGCCTTCTTAGTCCAGAAAACCGTGGACGCTGATCATCTCCCTGGTGAGGGAGATCCATGTAACGGGGCAAACTTGAAAGCTGGGTTTCTCAATGTGCTCGAGTCCGCTGCCTTGTTACAAGCCGCCACGATCGCGGCAGGCTACCATATGATAAGCCAAGTGAAGCAGGCTAATCGGAGATTAAAGTGGGAATCTATTTTAGCTGTCCTGGCTAGGCACAACTAAAATACTAGACACCTCTGCACACTCATCAACTCACAGCAGCTTATGTATGGAGCAGTCGCTATATGCTATTCGTTTTCAACGAAACTGAATTTCCTGAAAAAGGAGAGCGTTTGATCGGGCTATAAAATCCACAGCATATCCACGGGGTGAATGATGATGAGTGGGGCGAAGCTCCGGAGGAAATCATCGGTAAAGCGTGAATACTCCGAGTAATTCTCCCAATATATGACCAAGTAAACACGTGAGAAACACCGTGTACATATTAAACATCAATCTTTTATTGTACTGTTGGTTTACGTGGTCCCTTCATTACAACGGTCCCCCTAGTGTACGTCGCCGCAATAAATCGAACGATTGCCTTCCACCAATGACACACCCCATATGTGAATCTTCCGTGAATTCTGCCCCGTACATCATCAACGACGTGAGATCGGGCACGTTTATACTAAAGGGTCGATGAGAGTCTTGGCGACTTGAAGCTCACTTTAATTTTACATGTACGCTGTGAATTTTTATTGTTTATTCACGCACAGGAAAAATCTCACACAGGCACTACCTTGGAGGTCAAACTGTAGTGCCCATATATACGGGGTGGTCAGTGAACGGCTGTGCAGCGCGAGCAGTCGGTTATTTCGGTCAAGAAACTCGCTAGCAGACGCTGCCTTCGTCGGCGTCGCAAGGCGAGAGAGGGGGGCGAGGGGGGGGGGGGCGGGGGCTAGAGCACGCATCTGCAACGCAGCGAGCGCGGAGCGTCGGCGACGCGAGGCGAGATAGGGGGGGGGAGGGGGGGACTAGAGCACGCATTTGCAACGGATGGATGGATGGATGCTATGAGCGTCCCCTTTATAACGGGGCGGTGACATGTCTGCCACCAGGCTCGAAGGCGAAAAAAAAGAGAAAGAAGAAAAAAAGCTTCCTTGTTTCATGTTGTCCTAATGCCTTATCTACATTGATTAAATCTATGTTATTATACCAAAAAATATAAATTCACGGTCCATCTCTCTGCCTCTTAAGGCAGAATGACCTTATTTTCCCCCATTATTTATTTTTGTACTTTATCTCTACTTTTCTGCCACCAATACTCTAACCGTCTCTTACTTATTTCTATGGCGGACGTGTTCAGCTTTCCATTGTTGTCCCTAAAACCCAAGGCTTCATGTAGACTCGTGCCCACACGTATACCTGGGTGAATATCGCCACATTCAATCAGTACATGTTCCATCGTTTCCTTAGTTCCCCCGCAGCATGTACATTGTTCTTCTTCGTTACTGAATCTCGCTTTATAACTACGCGTTCTAAGGCAGCCCGACCTTGCTTCAAACAGTAAAGCGCTTCCCCTTGAATTATCATAAAACCTTTCCCTCCTTATTTCGTTTTTTCCTTTTCGGTAGTTACTCAGAGCCGGCTTCTTTTCCATCGCTGTCATCCAATAAGTCCTCTCCGCCTGTCTGACCTTCCGCTTAATGCTCCTTGTTGCCATATCGCCCGCGCTGCCAGCCGTATATTTACTGGTGAGCCTCCTAGTTCTTTTTCTCCACTGCGTGTCAACGCTTTTTCTATACAAATACCTGAAAACCTTCTCTGCCCATCTACTCTCCTTCATTTTCCTCAGCCTCTCTTCGAGTCTCATTTTGCTCTGCGCTTCCCTCACTTCAAAGCCTGTCCATCCCATATCACCCTTTACCGCCTCATTTGTCGTCTTCCCGTGAGCGCCCAACGCGAGGCGGCCCACCGTCCTTTGATTTACATCCATTCCTGATTGCACCTCTGACTTCATGCACACCACTGAGTTCCCAACTGAGTTCCCAAAAACGCAGCGAGCTCTTCCACGCCATCTAGGGATCTTTCTGATAACTAGAGGTGGCTACGACGACGTCATCTAGTGAACACTCAAAGAACTAGAGGTGGCCGTGGGCTACCTAGTACTACTACTACTACTACTACTACTACATACTACAGCGGAGGGACAGACTCACACCCAAAGGAGCTTCGCCCCTCAAACGTTTACTGGTTCCCGCCCAAATTTGCGTCGCGGATTACTTAAATTTCAGGCCAGGCAGGACAAACTAAAATCATGACACATTGCTGTAATGTTATAGAGCCCCTGCTGAGCAATAGCCTCCTCTGAAATGCTCGAGCGCAAGACGCACAAGCGTGGAATAGGCAGCCCGCACCGCAGGTAGCCTACAGTGCGTGTCATGGCACACGGAGGACAGTCGTCACCGCAGAATCGTAGGACAAATTTTATTACAAAATTACGTTATTGCTGCGTTCAAGTAAAACTTTGCCTGACTTGATAGTTTCCCAGTCTGCAGTCGACCATAACCACTGTCGAAAGTGAGGGGTCTCCGCCCCCCCAACATTTTTCTCAATGGGCGGGCTAGCGCTCCCCTTGCCCCCCCAGTAGATACGCTTATGACACCAAGTTAAGGAGGCGATCAGATAGATAGAAAGATAGATGGATAGATAGATAGATAGATAGATAGGTAGATAGATAGATAGATAGATAGATATATAGATAGATAGATAGATAGATAGATAGATAGATAGATAGATAGATAGATAGATAGATAGATAGATAGATAGATAGATAGATAGATAGATAGATAGATAGATAGATAGATAGATAGATAGATAGATAGATAGATAGATAGATTCCGACAGATTGCACCAAACATTTTCAATGTACAATTGAACATCAATGATCATATTGAAACATTGCGCTGCGGGCGCGCAGAAAATCCGTCCTGTGCCTCGTCAAACCGGTATTTCCTGTGACAAGGAAGCGGCGAAGAAACAACAAGGGGGGTAATGACAAGTACTTATTTTTCTGTACAAAAATGCGTTTTATCGAATCTTTCCAATGACTACGCTCTAAAGATGATTGTTTCTCGCGCGATGTGCGAAGCATCCATGTCAATGGTGGTTATGGGGGTGATGACGGTGTTGTGGAGTGCCATAAACTGCCTATTTGACTTTGCACACACAACACGCGCGCGAAGTCGCTCTAATGGAAGTCAGCTGCAATCATAGGACGCGTGTGACAGCATCATATCTGACAGCCCTGAGTTACATGCCTCGACACCTCCTGCCTGAGCCAGTGCAGCCGGTGGAGTAGAGGGCTCGCTGTGGATTTCATCCAAGCTATCTCCGTCTTGAGCTCTCTCACCCTCACTTGCAGCTGCAAGTTATAGTCGATCTGTCGCTGGCGGCACTTTTTTTGTGCGATTCGGTTCCTACGCCTCTTTTCTTCAATTTTGGTCTTCTCTCGGTCGAGCATATTGATGGACGATAGCGGATGCTCATCGGCCGGCCGAGGCACTTTCTGCAGCATGCGAGCCTGTTTGCTGTAGTGCTGGTACGGCCTACCGTTGTCGTAGTCGAGAGCCACGGTACGCTTGCGCAAGCTAAACTCTTCGTGCCTCGACTGCTTCCTCGGTACCTCAGGCATCGTCGTCGGGGGTGCACTGTCTCCACAGCTACTGTCCTCGTCGGAGCTGATGTACCACACAGGCGGCGTGTCGTCCACTGCAGGCACCATCTGTGTCTTATCCTTGACGTAGTCGCCCGTCACTGAGTTCTGAGTCACCATGGGTTGCGGCGGCTGTTCAGTGTGTTCCTGCTGCTGCACCTGTAGTTGTGGGAGCCAGTCGGCACACCCGCTCGAGTACTGCTCCTCTTCTTCGATGAGTGAGAACAGCGTGGGTGGTGTCAGCGGCAACTCCTGTGCGTAGAGACCCTTGATGACCTCGCCGACCTCGGGCGGCGTGGAAACCAGTGCCGGCACCGCCTGTGTCTTTTCCTCCACGTAGTCACCCGTCGCCGAGGGCTTAGTCGACGAAGGTACGAGGAAATTGGTGTTCGAGGTCAATGCACCCGAGCCGGAGACGTCCGGACCCGGCCTGACGTGCTGTTGAAGCACGGCTTGCGGCAACTGTTGAGTCTGTTCCTGCTGCTGCCTCTGTAGTTGTGGAATCCAGTTGGCGCAGCCACTCGAGTACTGCTCCTCTTCTTCGATGAGTGAGAACAGCGTGGGTGGTGTCAGCAGCAACTCCTGTGCGAGACCCTTGATGAGCTCTTCGAGCTCGGGCGGCGTGGCGCCCAGTGGAGGCACCGCCTGTGTCTTGTCATCCACATAGTCGCCCGTCGCCGAGGAATTAGTTGACGAAGCTACGATGATATTGGTGTTCGAGGCCAATGCGCCCGAGTCGGAGACGTTCAGGCTCGGGGTAACGTGCTGTTGAAACACGGGTTGCGGCAGCTGTTGAGTCTGTTCCTGCTGCTGTAGTTGCAGTTGTGGGAGCCCGTCGGCGTAGCCGCTCGGGTAATGGTCCTCTTCTTCGATGAGTGAGAACAGCGTAGTTGGTGCCGGCGTCGTCTCCGATGAGTAGAAACCCATGATGAACTCCTCTAGCTCGGGCGACGTAAGCTGCAGCTTGTCCAGGTCCGGAGTGGTGAGCAGGCACGAAGAGCAGCCCTCTTCGCTGCTATGTTCGGATCGTCCAGCGTTGTCCAAGTCCAGGGTCATGCTACGCTTGCGTGAGCTCAACTCTTCGCAACTCGACAGCTGCTCCTGCATTTCCTGCGCTGACTCGTACGTGGTCATCCGTTGTCCCCTGCTGTCACTTCTGCTGCACTCGTAGGAAGTCGCGTCTACCGCGGTCGGCTTCTCCTTTATAGCTACGCGCGCACGTCAATCCAGCGGGGTGAGAGAGTAGATTTGTTGAAATGAAAGACACCGATTTCTGCAACCCAGGTGTAGGAGGGGATGGGGGTGGAGAGAGCGGGAGAGGGAAAGGAAGTAAAAAGAGGGAAAAGGGGGACGCCACCAAACTATACCAGAGACACACGCACACGTGTCGCGCCTAAGGGCACGCACCGATAGATTTCTATCGCTGGCACACGGCGCGCGCGAGTCCCAAAAAAGTCTTGTGATAGTACTCGTGATATCTTAAGGGAGATGTAGATGTGGTCTATTCTTGAGGGTATCAGCAATCTCAATAGGTTATGAGCAATCGCAATCTCAAGTAGCTTTCGTGTATTGTTAAGAATATCGCAGCGCAAAAAGAAAACAAGGGAAGAAAGGAGGGAAGCTACTAGATAAGCGATGTCCTTTAGCTTCTTTCCTTTTTTACCCGTCCTTTTTCTGGGCCGTAAAGTAGAAAGTACATCAACCAGTAAGACTTTGATCTGGGCGAGTTGGTTCATAGCAATGGGAAGGCACAGCGCAACTGAGACATTTTACAAGAACATGCAACACACAGCAGTTTAGTGCAAAATAAATCCAGTTGTAAGTCAGCGCTCGTACGCGTTGCGCGTTCTTGTCCATTGTCTCAGTTGCGCTGTGCTTTCCCATTGCATCAACCAGCCCGCATCTCGACGCTTCTACGGTTAAGATCAGCAATTTTAATGGTGAGTAATCTCAATCTCAAGTAGGTTTCGTTTATTGTTGAAAGTATCAGGAGTCTCAAGAGCGTTTTCTAAGGCCCAAATGTCTGTTTTGCTACTATAGTTTGTAAGACCAGTAAACCTGAGTATGGGCGTCCGCAGGGGGGAGCAAGGGGGTCCGGCCACCCTCTCCCTGGAATTTCGGATAATATTTTTCTATGCAGTTGCAGTAAGCTACACAGATTGCTTCACATTGATGTTCCGCATATCCATGTGAACGCCCTTCAGAACTGCGAGCTTTCTTTTCACTTTACACATTATTGAATAAGCTTGCCAGTTATGTCACGCCAGTAAAAAGAATGCTACCTCTGCTGGATGCCCCCCCCCCCCCCTCAGCAGATGCACCCCCCCTGCAAGAAGTTCTCCTGACGGCCTTGGGTCTGAGAAAACCTTGAATTTTCCAGAAATTTGTGACTATACTCTGCCTAAATGTGCCGCACTTCTAGTTAGCGTGCTTTAGAACAGACCGTGGTTATAAATTCAAGGCTGCTTACCAAAGCAGACGGAATATTTACCTCCTTCTTGTATCTGGTATTCCATAAACTTTCGACGTTCTCTGTACTCCACATAGTCATATGAATGCAGTCCCCTTTATTGTCAATGTAATCGGCAAGTGTGCGCCTAGCGTAAAATCCCGAAATGTGCCCCACCCTCGAAAGATAAACTTGAGCAAGGTAGCTATTTGGGCGAGTTCGTCCACACTTGTTTTTGATAAAGATAAAGATAACCCACACCTGTTTTTGGCTCGATTTACTCGTTTTTCAATGTCGCCAATAGATAACTCGCCCTTTACAATAGCATCGTCCATTTCGGTGATAATACCTGCGGAAACGATGTAAGGAGATAACCGAACCCCCCAGGTGGTCGAAATTTCCGCAGCCCTCCACTATGGCGTCCTTTATAATCATATCGGGGTTTTCGGAAGTTAACCTCAAATATTACTAAGATATCCGGACAGTGTTCTACCGCTCCTTTAAGCTGTGCACCATATCAACCAAGCTGGATGATTCATAGAAGAGTTTCGAGGACGGCGTGCTTCGGCTGTCCCCCTTCCGCAGCCCTTCGAACCACATGGAACAATGTGCTTGAGAAGGTCGTCGACCTTATGTTTCAGAGTGAGAGCGACTGTTCGTTCGACAGCTTGGTCAATGAAGGACTTCAGTGTTAGTAAACGCGTGTTCCCTGTTTGGCTGCTCTACATTTTCCAACTTTTTTTTACTGCATAACGAATGTATGCCCACCTCATATATTCATTATACTTTCTCTCGATTATAGGTGGCCTATCTTTCGGGATGTTATGGTACGTGCGCCCGTCCACTCCATCCGCCTGCGTTTCCGTGATTTAATCGCACGATCTCTAAAGGCCCGCGTCTCGCACGTGCGCCAAGCCACGTGATTGGGCTAGGAAGATCTCGCGGGGCGTTTTCTAGGGAAAGCAACAAAAAGTTGTCTGGCAACATGGGCATGTTTTGTTGGCTTTTCATCCCCTCCGGTAGGTTGGAGGAGGTTAGGCGCGTCGATGTCCTTGTCGCCCTCTTCTCCGCACACGGTGCAGACAGCCGTGTGTTCTCTTGCGGTGTCCGTTATTCTCACGCCCGCTCCAATCGAAGGACGAATTCCTGACGCTCGTATGAGAAGCTTCTGGGCATTACAGGGGTATTATGGCGACAAAAACGCTGCACAGTCATAATAGGTCATCATAGGTAAACAAATGCTCTATCTGATGATTTACAGCCTAACAGCACCATGAAACTAGTCTGCTGCTCCTACGCACGATAGGAGATTGTCAGTTGGGACAGCAGTCCGCTGAAAAGCAATTCCGACACAATCTTGAGGCATCGCAAGAGGGACAGTTTTCGTTTCCTTGGCACACAGTGCCAACGCCATCCACAAACCGGAACCAGAAAACACATCATGAATTTGTTTTACTTTGATATTAAAGTTTTCGTCTCCCAGAATCTGCAAGGCTTTCCTAACGCAGTATGGCATTATTATACTGAGTCATCACCGTTTGCTGCATTTGCGAACACGGCATCCAGCCTACTGTCGAAATCGCTCGACGAAAACTCACTCAATGTTGTTTACGCGAAACACGTGCAATGCGGCAGCGATGATGGTAGAATAATGAATAATAACCAAACAGCTCTCAAGGAGGTCATACTTAAGCGTAATTCCTTCCTCCTTCCTTTCTATTTTATGTCCATTTCCCCTTTTCAAGTACGTGGTACACTGTAAACCACTTTACACCCGTATGGGTGTAACTTGGTGTCTATAACTCACACCCCTACACCCCAAAAAATAGGTGTACCAAGCAGGATTACACCTATACAATGGGTGTAATTTCAAACTTTCACCCAATGGGTGTGGTTGGGTGTAAAAGCATATTACACCCAAATGAAAAAAAGGGTGTAGGGTGTAAAAGCACACTACACCCAAACGAGAAAAAGGGGTTAGGGTGCTTATGCACAATTACACCCAAACACCCAGGCAAAAATTTCCATAATTCGAGTGGTTCCCCCCTCCCAGTTGGCTCCCATTGAAACGCTAGAAAGCTTACCCTTTAGCGAGTCCTTTCAAGGGCGCATGACCTATTATAGTGGCTCCTGCCACAGAAGGAAAATGCTGGCAGCAGCACTGATTTTATGGTGCATATGAAGCACGGCATATATGGCCCTTACATATACAGTGCAATCGTGACTGAATACAAAGTCATACCTAAAATGTGTTGACACACATTGCAAGATGTTCACACAGTTATCCAATAGTACAAAATAAAGTGAAGCTTTTATAAACGCAAAGCTCGTACATCAGAGACAAATTTTACGGTATTCAATGACCTTTCTCGAGTGTGCGGAGCGGCATCGCGTATGCCGCCAAACAAGGAGCACAAATGACGTGGAGCACAAATGACCAAGGCGTTTGTGTCAAAATATGAAGCAAGGGCGTTATTTCCACTTCATAATGAGGAATTCAATTTAACATGCTTCATTGTAACACAGGCGTATAGTGCAGTATGGGTCTTAGAACAAGCTACACCCGTGCGAGTGGGGTGTAATAGATGAAACCGCCCTCGAAAAGGTAGCAGTTACAGGGAGAAGCACAAATGAACCTTCTTCCCTGTCAGCCCTCTTGGGGCACTACAGACGCCTGGTCCCTTTGGGCGCACCCCAGAATGAATTTTCCCGCTGTAGTTGCCCCTCCCAAGAAGGGAAATATTGGTGCCACTTCTTATACCTGCACCTATGCAGTTAATAAAATGAGGTGCCATCGTCTTAAATGGACTGCATAACATCAGTGTATGTGTTTGAAATCACGTGGAACACACAAGGTACGGTCTGGTCGTTCTCCTGTTAAAGAGATAGTTCAGAAATGTGCAATTCCTTGATGAGAATGTCGATTGATAAAGTTTCAAAATTTCAGCAGTGCCCACACCATTGTGCCTGTTGTCGACTTTCTTAGTAGGGTAAACACTGTCATCACACAGCTGTAGCTGATACACGAGCAGGGTATCAATGCTCCGTGACAACTCAAGCAACATTTTAAGGACTCAGAATGTCGTTTTCCACAGCAGGCCTCCATATTATCTCTTTTCTGGCAAAGTACATGAGTGAAGTAGAAAACTGTGCACATTGCTGGAATTATGAAATATTTCCCACTTTCTCAAAAGCAATGGATTGTGGCTCCAACACAAAAAAGTGAGCAATCAGGCCATGACGCGCACGTTGCAGCGCATGCTGAATGCGGTAATATGCAGGAAATGCATGGGAATAGAGACGTTATGACCACGACAGCCCTGCAGAAGCATTACCTACATAACAACAGTTCAATCAAATTTTACACGGGCATGTTCAGAGAAATTTAAAGATTATCCCTTTCCAAGCAAAGACAACAGAATCATTGGTAATTGAATAAAACGAGTATTTATTTCCTTTAAAAATATTGAGAAAACTTAAAGCTTGTCATATAGCTCAAAAATAAATTTTAAAACAATATTCGATGCACTGATTTCACTGACAAGTACTGGCAGTTTTGTTAAGCAAAAGTTTCAATAGCAAAAGATCTCAATTATTAAAACTACTGCAAAGAAGTCACAAAGTCCTTTGAATATAAAAACTAAGCCAATAACCACAAAGTGGAATGACCTGTGAGAACATGTTGAAATCGGCAGAGACAATATGGCTTGTATTAAAATGTCACAAGAAAATGAGCAAGAAATTGAAATGAAATACTAGTACCGCCATAGTATTCGTTTCTGTATAATGTAAAACAAATAACTACTCGTTACCATATGAAAATATAACTTTATGGCTTAAGCTCGACTTAATCACAGGTGGCGACATACTTTAAGCAGAAGCTAAGGCCTATTTTCTAGGCTTTCTTGAAAATGTTCAGGAGCTTTAGTACTTGTGTCCTCGGAGTCATTACCCACTGGCCAAGAAGGAGCCATTCAACAGCGACGAGAACGTTGAACGCCTTGTGATGGCAGTCGATATTTAACAGCCAATGTGCTGCCATGAGTGCAGCTACTCATTCTTCGACATTGGACCCACTGAAGAGCAGTTCTTTGTCCACATGGAGGAAAAGCTTGCTTGCATAGGGAAGATCGGGGCCATCGTACACAATGCAAGGTGTTATTGGAACGCTCGCTCCCTGCGTGATAAAAAATAAAAAGATCATTGTCTGGAAAGCGCTACGCAGACTTCAATTATTTGTTTCAATAAATAACAGTTTCTGTACCGTGTACTATCGTGAGTAATATGAGCTCGAACATAAGAGCACGTGGAAAATAGCCTTAAAACTGAGATAGGGTGATACGTGGATGGCGCTGCCGAAAGTGGAGGGGAGAGGGGGGGGCGCTGTTCCGCTGACTGTTCGTACTCCCGCCTCGCTAGCGTTGCTGCGAGATGTCGGCTGATTGCGTGCCAATGACCGCTAGCAATGATAACAAAATAAATAAATGAGGCGCAGCAAAATTCTCAGCCGACACCACCGAGATACCGATGCGCAAGCATGGCCTGCGCATCGTGGCAGGCTACGTCACAGCCGATATCTCAGCAGCTACCTAGTCTGATGTGGCTGTTCGCGTTGATGGGAATTCATATCACCGCTAGCGGCCACTGACACTCTCTAAGATGCTGTTTTGCATCAACAATATCGAAGCGGGAGGGTCAACAGCTAGTGGAAGCGCGGCGCCCTTTCCGCTTTGTTTCCGACAGCCGCCGCTGCGAATCAGCCGACGTAAGGTTCAAGGCTGTTCGCCACGCGCTCGCGTGTTTGAGCTCATATTGTTCACGATAGTACCATCCAAAAATGAAGCTCATAACATGGCCCATATGGAACTGGAGAGAATTAACAGCTTTTCTACGTGCAATTAGCTTGTTTGGGAAAGAGAAAGTACTATTTGACAAATATCATCCGCATTTTTAAAGAAAAAGGAGCATTCTTTAGTGGCATGAAGGATTCCTGCACAGCGATAAAAAGCATATAAAACAAAACTCTGCACAAGGACTTCTCTTCAAGGCTGCAACTTGCAGCCTTGAAGATGATTGGTGAATTTAAAATGTCTTATAAATCATTAGGCTTGTCTTTTACCAAATAATATCATTGGAGGTTGTCGTACAAACTGCGTTTTTTAAATGTTTGTACACGTAAAAGTATTTAGCGAAGTTACAACGCCAAAGCGAGGCGAGGCGCATATAACTCTTAATAACCACAACAAAATAATGAAAGCTAGACATAATGGAAACGAGCGGGGGGAGGGGGGCAGCGATTAACCTTCCTACTTCCCTCCCCCCTGATGGGGAACCCTGCGCACGTCTAAGTGCACACTGATGCTCGAACTATAGCGCTTGCACAGTTCAGGTAGTTAAGGCGATTCGGCCACACACAGACATGAAAAATTCATTCGAACACAAGTCAAGTTTAACGAACGGCTCCCCGTGCACGGGTGCCGGCATTATCAGGAAACCTATGTTACGGATGAATTAAAACGTCGGTACGAATTTAACGAAACGGAATGTATTAGCCCTTAGGCGAGCTTCGCGCGGCGTACCTAAAACGAAGCAACATGCTGCGTTAAAATGACCCACACGCATCAACCCGAGCATCACGGTAGTTTTAGCGCACAAAACGAACACGGACGGAAAAGAACGACGCGGACACCACGTCGTTGTTTTCTGTCCTGTTTTTTTTTCTTGTGCGAAAAAAATGCACTTGAATTACCAACAGGCCGAAGCATACGCGCCTTAGACACGCTTGAGACTTAGAGGTAACAGGCGCCGTCACAACCCAACTATTCTTAAATCAAAATAGTGGTTCATCGAGAGCGGGGCCCCCTTCCAACACCACCGCCAACAGGAGGGCACCGCCACAACTGCGTTCAAATCCCCCTCCGAATCACAGCCGCGCATGCGCACACTGCTTTCAACACCAAACAAAGCAAAGATTGCCCGCGCCTAATGTCACACAACTTTGCCTTCATTCCGATGAAACAATACACTCGCATATGCTCGCTACGTTAACAAATGCTCACCGATCGTCAACCAGTTAAGAAAAGCTTAGTTAACGGCATTAGATCGCGCTCTCGGAGTTAACAAAGCGCTGGCCGTAGCAACGTGATAGTGGTACATACCGTTTCAGTTCGAGTGCTCCACGATATGAAGCTGCAGGTCTCCCTTTGAGTATAGTGCATCTTCGTAATAAGCAGCACTGGCAGAAGGTAAAGGACGAGCACACAGCGCACGCACACTTCAAACAACCGAAACACACCGATTGCAAAACTCGACCGATCGGTAGGCGATGCACAACACACGCAGAAAACGATGGAGTCCGGCGGCGTGTGTGAGCGCGTTGCTTAAGTCACGTGGTGATAGAGCTGTTCCGCGCGCTGCGCACGCGCGGCGGCTGCGCCGGCCGAGGAGGTGGCTCCCCGGCCGTTGTTGGGTCGCGTGGGCGCAGCTTTCTTTCTGCGGCAGTGTTATGTTTTGTTATGCTTTACACAGTGTATTCGAATCGCAGTAAGCATTGCGACGACACAGTAAGGGCTGCTTGACTACAAGCAGGGCTTAAAGTCTCCCTTCACTGGAGGGGAGGCCCTCACAAAGCGGCAATATGTATATATATAATCTCAAAGAAAAGATCGCCTAGCAGCGATCTTTTCGCCGCTAAATTGATGCTGCTGTGGTCTCAGCGGCTCTGCTACGCGCAGATCGTGGCTTGTTGGAACGCGGTGCGAGCTGTCATAGCGAAGAATAAACGCAGGATTTCTCGATATATCGGTCAAGATCCACTTTCGCGGTCGTATTATCCAGTTTTGGCAAAAATGTGATGGTATTAAACTCATGAAAATGCATTATTTTCAAGGGACATTGGCAGGAAATAAAAACGAAAACGTATTAGGCTAAAAAACGTATTATGCAGAATCGTGTCAACGAGATTTCACTGTATATGTATGCTATAGATTAAGCGTTAGGAGAGGTGTTTGCGATGATCACAGAGCAGTGAAGCCAACTGTCTCTAAACTGAACAAATGCTTATAAATGCTAAACAAATACATATATTATTCCGAATGTATTTCGGGCATTCATTCAGCGTGTCAATCCAATCAAGCAATAAATGAAACTATTTTGGAAATGATTTCTCAAAAATAAATCTGGATGTAAAGGCTTAAATATATGTGAGCTGAAAATAAGTAACATCAGTTGACTCACTGCATTCAGAACCTCAGGCACGACAATGCTATATTTTATTTTCACTACCACTTGCCTAATAAAGTAGGCAAACTACATGCGTCTTTGCAATTACAGCAGACTTGTGATGCACAACTAAAAGAATGAAAATTGAGTGGCAAGCTTAGCAGACCAAGGTGAACCATTACTGATTCACGAGCAGGTAGCTTCACACTCAGGTGCCTCGTGAAACAGTATCCTGTGCCAAGACGCTCTGTCGAACAGGGTAGTGACCCGTGGTTTCAGGAGGCGTTGCCCGTGGTGTTCAATGTCTCAGTTAATTGCATTCAGCAGTACAACGATACCTGTTTACACCTATGGGTCAATTCACGCAGTGAATTGACCCATAGGTGTAAAATCCAAAGAACACCCATGGGTGTTTAACAGAACATACACCCATTGTACACCCAAAAATGAAAAAAGGGTGTGCGAAGGGTGTGCAAAGAAGACATTACACCCTTTCGGATAATATTGACAGAAAAAAAGGGTGTACGATAGGTGTTTTATCGCAAATACACCTATAAGGGTGTGAAACGGTTTGCAGTGTAGCAAACTGCGGATCTCTTCTGATTAACCTCGCTCTATTTCCTTAACCTTTCCTCTCTCTCTCTCTCTCTCTCCTTCAGGGGCGGCGCCAGTGGGGGGTTTGGGGGGGCTCCAGCCCCCCCAAAATTTCCGCCTGCCCCCCCTTTGCCCCCCCAAGAGCAAGCATAGTCAAAATACAATGCATATGTTCCCAGCCTCTCTGCCCCCCCTGAAGGAACCCACTTGTCGTGGGTGCCCCCCCCCCCCCCCCAGTAAAAAAATCCTGGCGCCGCCCCTGCTCTCCTTCCTTTGTGCGAAGAATCCGGGAGGTCAGTCCCAGTTGCGGTTCCAGCAGAAAGATAGCAGCTTAAATCTTAAATGGATAAAAAAAGGTTCACATCCTCAACAACAGCGTATTCTCGCGGTTGGCTGAACGAAACTTAAGTGCGTTCAGTCTGCGGCCTTATAAGAGGACAATCTATTCTATTTTTGCCGCTTAAGAAATATTTAGGACTATAGTACACGTCGTCAAAATTCATGACCTCAAAGCGAGTGAGTGTGAGAACTTCAACGTGGAGTCGCCATTTGCATTTTCTTCTTGCCTCACAAAGTGTCTTTGTCGCAGCAAGGGTCTTGCTTTTGGTATTGTGAAGGCACAATTAACTCATTATCAAAAGAACTGCTATTCACTTTCGCGTCCCTTTAGAGGAACCGACAACCGATCAGAACGCGTGCTTATCTCCCGTTGGAAATGAAAACATGGTGATTTATATGTTGACAGATTCAAGCATCCTTTTCGCGATTTGATTAGGATTATATTTTCAAACTGCGTTTAAAGGAACAAAAAACCGGTATGTCGCGTAGAGCTAGAGCCCTGATGCTGCACTGCTGAGCTGTCCCGCTTGCTGTGTATAATCTGATGCTTTTATGCACACCATGATTAGTGCTCAAATTTGAGGGCATGTATATTTCTATCTATCCCCGCTCTATTCTTTTCTGCTTACGAGGCAAAACTATTTGACGCTGAGAAACGGTGCTGCCTTCGCGGCAGCTAGTTGTACATGTCGAGCCGCGGTGCATGCGAGCGGAGTGCACGCCTTCGCAGCAAACCGCAGAGCAAAAACGGAAACCTCTGTCGCGCTCGCCCTCCAGTGTTTGCAGCATGTCTTGTGTGTGCGATTTGACAGTCGCGGCAGATCTAAAAAAATGTAATTGTAAATGTTTCACGGCGTTTTGCATTTTACCATTCCGTGATTCTGACTGGTAAGCTTCCCGCTGCACACACAAAAGAAAACCAAAACAACAGGAACCATAAAAATTGAATGTCGGGCCCTTTGAGGTGGGGTGAAACTTTGAGTTTTAAAATTTCGCTGCATAGCAGTTGTAATAAAAGCTATGGCCATAAAATTTTCAAGGTATTTTAAAGGTATCCGCAGGTTGCATTGGAGCTCAAGATTAGTTTCAAATTGGGTTAAGTTTGCTTTATTTTTGTTTTTCTACATATGTACATTTTTCTTAAGATCTGCTATCTGCAGAGCATTGCAGCTTTGCACAAGGGTAGCTAAAAACGCTTTACTAAAGTGCAACTAAAACTGTGATTTACAAAAAACCTACATTTGTTATGTTTTATTTTTACGTTTGTCGAGGTATGAAAATTGCCACTTATGAATGGCGTTTTTTTATACTGTAAAATACAAATGCACCTAGACTACTGATTCTAGTTCATAACTGCAACTAGAATCAGTAGCCTATAGGTGCCGCGTGAGCACCTCGCTGCACTTGCATGAGAACTAAGCGCAAACGTCAGCATTTGTTGATGCAGCAGCGTTCGTGCATCGCTATTTGGTAACTCGGGGCAGGCGAATGGATCAATTTGATGTACCATTCAACTCACCTCTGCAAGCACGATCAAATTTACGGTCGCCAAGCTCCTTTGCAGACAGGCTCTTTACCCAGCCACTGGTAGAGTAGTTGTGCGATTGGATTGACTTGTACGCCTTCATTTCGCCCAGAGTAACAAAGTTGGTGCTGAAAACCAAATAGTTCACGATGTCGCCTTCCGACACCCACGGGAAGGCGGAGACGCTCGAAGTCGTGTCCGTTCCGGGTCGAAGCGTGTAGGGATCCACTCCTTCGCACAAATGTACTATCTCCTCATAGCGAGAACACGCTTGCCCTATCAGTTCTGAATAGTACCCACCGGCGTGATGCACAAGAAACGGCTCGCGAAAAAGAAAGTGACCGGGGCGATGCGGCTTCGTCGTACTGAACACTAGTCGTACGGCTTGTCTGTGCGGCTGTTCACCAATATGGCCGCCGCAGGACCGCCGCAATGGTGACATCACGTGCAGGCCATGTATTGTTAAGACTATCAGCAACATCAATAGGCTATCAGAAATCCCAATCTGAAGTAGCTTTCGTGTATTGTTAAGACTGCCACAGCGCAAAAAAAAAATGACGGGACAAAAGGAGGGAAGCTGCTAGATAAGCGATGTCCTTTGGCTTCTTTCCTTTTGTCCCTTCTTTTTCTTTTCTTTTTTTTTTTGCGCCGTAAGAATGAACCTGCCCGCATCTCTACGCTTCTCCATTTAAGACTATCACCAATTTCAATGGTCTATGAGTAATATCAATTTCCAGTAGTTTTCATTTATTCTTATGAATACAAGCAATATCAAGACAGATTGCTATGGCTACCAGCCTCATCACCCTGGACGCCAGTGAGCACTCGGCGGTCTCTTTGGACGAATCACTTTACCCATCAGTGGTTGCGTCTTCCGATGTAAGTGGCTGGTGAGCCGGAGTATGAAGTAAACTTGAAGATCAGCTCGTGGTCGTGTACCAAGTTCACTGTGCGATCAAGCCACAGGCCATTTAATTCAGGAGTCTACTCTTGTGCGTCCGCATAATAAGATAAATTCCGTTACATCAATATTCAGAAACGTGGAACCAAAATATGGACTTTCTTGTTTGTTCTCTAACCAAGTCAGTGATTGCTCATTACAGAGGAGCGGGTGCGTGGCAGGTCGCATAAGTACAGCCAGCTTTGGAGTTGCTTGTAAGTTTTCAGTGAGTTGATCAGCGGTTATTGAATTTCTGAGCTTAATAAGCTGATTTCAGCTTGTAGCGCACAGCCCAAGGATCAAAGTGAAATACGACGGAGATTTCGCCCATCTTCGCCGCATTTCACTTTGTCCTTTTGTGTGGTGCATTAGATGGTATAATGGATTACAAATTAATATGCCCAAGCTTCCGCTGAGTTAAGGCACGTCAGAACCAATTTGACGGGAGTGACTGGCAGTGCATTTGTTAAACATTTCGCTGCACGCAGTGTGATTGCACAGTGTGCGTGCGCTACACTGGAAACATGTACAGGCATGGTAAAAGTATCGCATGTGTTAGCAATGTCTGTACATGAGCTGAAGGTAAAAACCCCGTCTACGTGTGGACAAGAAGCTGACTAGTGCATCATCACAATTCCTTATTCCTTCAGAACTGTACAGTCGGCACGAAAAGATCACAGACCTCTATAGGTCATAGAAATTTTGAATTTCCGAGCTATTTGTGACTATTGGGTCGAACGGCACAGCATATTGTTTTAGCGCATTTTAGAACAGGCCGTACTTCTAAATTCAAGCCTGCCTGTCAAACCAGCAGGATTATTAAGCTTTTTCTTGTGTCTGGTGTTCCGTAAACTTTTGATACTGTCTGTACGCCACTTAGTCATCAGAAAGCGGCCCGCTTTATTTCCAACGTAAGCGGCAAGTGTGCGCCTACCGTAAAATCCCGAGAGATGCTCCATTCTCGACAGATAACCCGCACCTGTTTTTGGCACGATTTTTCAGTTTTTAAAGATCGCCGATAGATAACTCATCCCTGACAATAGAATTGTCCATTTCGGTGATAACGCCCGCGGAAACGAGGTTAACTGGCGTGCGAGATAACCGTACAGTTGTCGACCGTTCCTTTAAGCGGTTCTGAATATCAACCGACCTCGATGACTCAGATGGGCGAGAGTTTGAAGGACGGCTTGCTTGGGTTGTTCCCTCTCCCGCTGCCCTCCTAACCACGTGGAACAATATGCCTGAAAAGGTTGTCGACTTTATGTTTCGGAGTGAGAGAGACTTCGTTGGACGGCTTTCACGATGAAGGACTTGGCTGTTATTAAACGCGTGGTCATCGTTCGGCTGCTATTCATTTTCCGTGTTTTTTTTTTTTTTTACTGAACTCTAAAAGTTGGCGCACCACATACTTTCTCTAGATATTAGGTGGGCTATCCTTTGCGATTTTATGGTACGTGCGCCAGTGAACTCCATCCGCCTGCGTTTCCGTGATTTAATCGAACGATTTCTAAAGGCACGCGTTTCGCACATGCGAGAAGCCACGTGACTAGGCTAGGTACTTCTCGCGGGGCACGTGGTCCGGCAACATTGGTATGTTTTGTTGGCCTTTTATTCACTCCGGTAGCGTGGAGGAGGCTAGGGTGTATCGATGCCCTTCTCGCCCTCCGCTCCGCACAGGGCGGAGATAGTCGCGTAATCGCCTGCGGCGTCCGCCGTTCTCACAGCCGCTCCGATCGAGGGACGAATTCCCGATGCTCGTGTGAGCATTAGAGGGAAAAAAATGCTGCAAAAAGTAGTACTAAGCCGTCATAGCTAAACAAATGCTATTTCTTATGGTGTACAGCCTAATAGCACTATGAAACTATCCTGCTCCTCTTGCGCCCGATAGGAGATTCTCTGTTGGGACAGCAGTCCTCTGAAAAGCAGTTCTGACACGATTCTGAGGCGTCGCAAGAACGACAGTTTTCGTTTCCTTGGCACGCTGTGATAACGCTATTCCCACACCGGAGTCAGGAAACACTCATGAATTTTTTTTTAGCTTCATAATAAAGTTTTCGTCGCCCAGAATCTGCGTGGCGTTCCTAACACAATATGAAATTGTTATACTGAGTCAGCACAGTTTGCTGGATTTGCGAACACGACATCCTGCAAACTGTCGAAATCGTTCGACGAAAACTTACTCAACGTTGTTTACCTGAAACACGTGCAATGCCGCGACCAAGATGCTAGAATGATAAATAGGAACCAAATAGCCCGCAAGGACGCCATACCTAAATATAATTCCTCCCTCCTTTTGTTATCCTTTAACGCCCCTTTCCCCTTCCCAAGCTCAAGGTATCAAACTGCCAATCTCATCTGATTAAGTTCAAGTTCAAGTTTATTGTTTCTCAAGGTTTTACACAACAAAAGGAATTATTCAGAAAGAGGTCCCACAATTAAAAAACTGCAGCGGGTCCTCTTGTTATTAATTACAGAACAAAAGTAAATATGCGTCGGTTGAACACAGAAATATATACGAAAGTTCCATAATACTTACAATGATAAAGAAGCATGTGATAGCACAACATTTCGTTGCATAGCACGAACGAGAAGACAAAATACACTGAAACGATAGAGTTTACGAAGAAATAATGAAAAATACATCAGAAAAGTAACAGAAGATAAAGAATCGGTAGCGTTTACAAATATACTATATAAGCTTTTAATGATCGCTGGTATGATGACTATGTCGGTGAAGATTTTAAATAACTGGTAGGGATCATTTCAAAGTTTGACGCTTGCAAAAACAACAGTTAGTTTTCCGTAGTTGCTTCGTGACTACGGAAGTAAAATGTTATTTTGTGAAGAGAACCTAGTATTTTCTCTTTCCCTAACCCTTCTCACTCTCTCTTTCAATTGTGGGAAGAATGCGGGAGGTCGGTCATAGTAGTGGCTTCAACAGAGAAATAGTAGCTTAAATATGCAACGCATAAAAAAGATTCACATCCGCAACAACAGCTGCGTGTTGTTGCGGACATAAAAGTGTACTTTTCTTATTTTGTCGCCACAGTGGATCAAATAAATATAGTTCAACTTGGTACGTTAAGTATGTGGCCTCTTCAGAGGACAATGTGCTTCAATTTCGCTCATTAAGAAATATATAGGCCCTAGTATACGCCTTTAAAGTACACGACCTCAAAGCGAGCTAGTGCGGGAACTACAACTTGGCGTCGCCACTTGCAATTTCTTTCTCCGTGTTTTGAGTTCGCTCGCCAAGCGACTTTCTGATCCCATTTCACCTTCGACTGATCCATAACGGGCAAAAAAATTGAAAAATGCGAAAGCCTAGCTATGTTTCGATTACACGACGCATTTTCGCCACTTCGATTTTACGTATATTCCACGTTGAACTGTCCTGTAGTATGGCTTGCATGAAGCAGCATTTCGCTCGTTGAATCTCACAGACGTTGCCAGAGGTTGTCGGGGAATGGACCCCCCCCCCCCCCAATGTATTTAGCCTGTATGGATAGCTATATACAAGGTGCTTCCTTTAGGAAATCAAGATTGCTTATAAAAATGCAAGAACTATTACGTACCTTTCGTACTCAGATACGAATACCATGTCTAAGCGGAGCTACATGACCGCAGCTACAGTTACATAGAAATGATTAAATAATAAAACTTATTAGTTATTCACTTGAACAAGGTTATTTGTATGGTAATGTAGTAAGGGGTTGAAATGTATGGTACTCCCATCGAAAATAAATCCGACAGATTGCACCAAATTTTAGTTATATACAATCGAATATCAACGATGATATCGAAAAAGTGCGCTCCGGGAGCGCAGAAATCCGTCCTATGTGTCACGTCAAACCGGAATTTCCTGCGACAAGGAAGCCGCGAATTCCGAAAAAAAAAAAAAAAACAAGGCGCATCGCAATATCATCTCGCTAGGAAAGCGGCAAGTCGTCTGAAATACGTAACTGGGCCACTTATTCAATGCGCGTGACATGTACCGCTTATCCATCATCATCACCAGCCTGACTACGCCCACTGCAGGGCAAAGGCATCTCCCATGGTCCTCCAATCAATCCGGTCGTGTGCCCGCTACTATCAAGTTATACCCGCAAGCTTCTCAATCTCATCTGCCCACCTAACTTTGTGCCTCCCCCTTGCACGTTTGCTTTCTCTTAGAATCCAGTCAGTTACCCTTAACGACCAGCTTTATTCGTAGGACCTTGCCGAGCGCTACATGCCCCGCCCATGCGCATTCCTTCTTAATTTCAACTAAGATGTCCTTAGCGCCCCGTTTGTTCTCTGACCCGCTCTGCTCTCTTGTTGTACCGTAAGGTTACACCTATCATTTTCCTTTCCACTGCTCGCTGCGTAGCCCTCAGTTTGTGTTGAACCCTCTTTGTAAGCCTCCAGGTTTCTGCTCCGTAGGTAAGTACCTCTCACATGAATACACCGATGATCCGTTTGTCTCTTAAACAATACATAGGCGCAAAGCGCACTTTCGCCTGTTCCGCTGTCTGCAAGAAGTGCCTCAGTGGTCGCCTTTTGTTTTACGTTTTATACAGTAAAAGAAAAGGTGGTCACCCGCCATGGTGACTTAGGGCGTCGCGTTTCTAAGCTCGAGGGCGCGGGGTCGATTCTCGGCCGAGGTGCCTATATTTCGACGGGGGCGAAGTACAAATAACACCCGTCTGTGTACTTGGATTTAGGTTCACGTTCAAGAAGCCCTGGTGGTCGAAATCAATCCAGAGTCCTTCACTACGGTGTGTTTATAATCATATCGTGATAGCGACACGCAAACCTCGGCAATTATAATTATTGCGTCGGACCTTCGATTATGCAGCGCAGAACACACTACACACACATGCGGCCGCGAACAAAAAAACAAACCACCTCAGCGGCGTCCATGCCCGCTCTGAAAACAGACGCGACTGTCAACGGTAAAGACAACGCACGGGGGGAATGACAAGCACTTATTTTCTGTATAAAAGGCAGTTTCGTTGAACGAGTATACCCTCGAAAAATGATTGTTTCTCGCTCGATGTGCGAGGCATCCATGTCAGTGGTGGTTGTGGTGATGATGACGGTGTTGTGGAGTGTCGTAAACTGTCTATTTGACTTTGCACACACAACACGCTCACTAAGTCGCTCTAATGGTACTCATCAGCAGTCATAGGGCGCGTGTGACCATATCTGACAGCCCTGCGTTACATGCCTCGACACCTCCTGCCAGAGCCAGTGCCGCTCGTGGCGCAGATGGCTCACTCTGGATTCCATCCGAGCTATATCCATCTTGAGCTCTCTGACCCTCACTTGCAGCTTCAAGTTATAGTCGATCTGTCGCTGGCGGCACCTTTTTTGCGCGATTCGGTTCCTACGCCTCTTTTCTTCCATCTTGGTCTTCTCTTGGTCGAGCATGCTGATGGGCGATAGCGGATGCCCATCGGCCGGTCGAGGCAATGTCTGCAGCATGCGAGCCTGTTTGCTGTTGTGCTGGTGTAGCCTAGCGTTGTCATTGTCGAGGGTCACGGTACACTTGCGCGATATAAAATCTTCGCACCTCGACTGCTGCTGCGGTGCCTGATCCATCGTCGTCGGGGGTGCACTGTCTCCCCCGTTACTGTCCTCGTCGGAGCTGATGTACCACACAGGCGCCGTGTCGTCCAGTGCAGGCACCGTCTGTGTCTTATCCTTGACGTAGTCGCCCGTCACTGAGTTCTGCGTCACCATGGGTTGCGGCGGCTGTTCAGTCTGTTCCTGCTCCTGCCGTTGTATTTGAGGGAGCCAGTCGGCGTAGCCGCTCGAGTACTGCTCCTCTTCTTCGCTGCGCGAGAACAGCGTGGATGGTGTCAGCGGCCACTTCTGTGCACAGAGACATTTGATGATCTCGTCGATCTCGGGCGGCGTGGCACCCAGTGCAGGCAACGCCTGTGTCTTGTCATTCACGTAGTTGCCCGTCGCCGAGGGCTTAGTCGACGAAGGCACGATAAAATCGGTGTTCGAGGTCAATGCGCCCGAGTAGGAAATGTGCGGACCCGGCGTGACGTGCTGTTGAAGCACGGGTTGCGGCAGATGTTGAGTCTGTTCCTGCTGCTGCTGCTGCTGCTGCTGCTGCTGCTGCTGCTGCTGCTGCTGCTGCTGCTGCTGCTGCTGCTGCTGCTGCTGCTGCTGCTGCTGCTGCTGCTGCTGCTGCTGCTGCTGCTGCTGCTGCTGCAGTTGTAGGAGCCAGTCGCCGCAGCCGCTCGAGTACTGCTCCCCTTCTTCGATGAGTGAGAACAGCGTGGGTGGTGTCAGCGGCAACTCCTGTGCGTAGGGACCATTGATGACCTCGTCGAGCTCGGGCGCTGCTGCACCCAGAGCAGGTACCGGCTGTGGCTTGTCCATCACGTAATCGCCTGTCGGCGAGGGCTTAAACGATGAAGGTACGATGAAAGTGGTGTTTGAGGGCCATGTGCCCGAGTCGGAGACGTTCGGGCTCATCCTGACGTGCTGTTGAAGCATGGGTTGTGGCAGCTGTTCAGTCTGTTCCTGCTGCTGTAGCTGTAGTTGAGGGAGCCGGTTGGCGTAGCCGCTCCTGTACTGCTCCCCTTCTTCGACGAGCGGCAATAGCGTAGGCGGTGTCGGTGGCGTCCCTGGTGGTTCGAGAGCCTTGAAGAGCTCCTCTAGATCGGCCGACGTCGGCTCCCACTTGTTCAGGTCCGGAGAGGTGAGCAGGCTCGAAGAGCGGGCCTCTTTGCTGCTGTGTTCGGGTCCTCCAGCGTTGTCGAAGTTCGGGGTCATGCTGTGGTTGCGTGAGCTCAACTCTTCCCGCCTCGGCAGCTGCTCCTGCATTTGCTGTGCAAAGTGGTACATCGTTGCCCGGTGTGCCCTTGTTGCCACTTCTACTGTACTCGTAGCAAGTCGCGCCTGTCGCGGTCACCTTCGCTCTTATTGCTATATGGGCAAGCCAATCCAGAGGGGTGGGATAGTAACGTCCTGTTGAAACGAAATACGCCTATTTCTGCAACCCACAAGGAAGCAAGGAGAATGTGGTAGGGGTTAGGGTTGGGGTTATCGGGAGGGGGAAAGGTAGTGAGAAAGAGGGAAAAGGAGGACGCCACCAAACTATACCACACACACACACACACACACACACACACACACAAATGCGGCAGCTGAGCGGACGCGCCGACAGAAGTATATCGCCTGCACACGGCTCGTGCGCGGGAAATCGATGTGTTCTGATATGACTCATTCATCTTAAGGAAGATTTAGATATCGTGTATTGTTAGACTATCAGCAATCTCAATAGGCTATGAGAAACCCCAATATCAAGTAGCCTTCTAGTATTATTAAAACTATCAGAGCGCAAAAAAGGACGGGGCAAGAGGGCAGCTGCAAGATAAGCGGTGTCCTTTAGCTTTTCTCCTTTTTTCCCGTCCCTTTTTCTTTTTATGTTGTAAAAATGACCCTATACCCACTAGCCCGCATTTCGACGTTTCTACAGTCATGACTAGGAGCAGTTAAATGGTCTATGAGTAAACTCTATCTCAAGTAGCCATTAGCGTACCCAGGATTTCTCTCGGGGGGGGGGGGGGGGGGGTTGAATATTCTGACAAGATTACAGGAGTGCGGGGCAAGCACATTGCATAATATGCCATTTCCTTGATTCAGCTGGAGTAATGTGACGACAAATAAAATACTAAATGGTAATAGCAATAACAATAATAAAAATAATAATAACATCAATTATGATGACGATTATTCAGCGTTTTACAGAAAGGTCTCGAAAGAACTTGACAAGGCCAAAAAACCGTTCAGTGGAGCAGTGCACGTAGAAAATAAAGTGCAAATTGAATAAACCAACGCGTAACATAGTCACCAACGAAATTGTTTGGCAGGTGCCTATTTTTGCTAATTTTGCAGTTTCATATGTAGTGGTAAGGGTGCTGGCATGTCGGCTGTCTGGTGGTTGCGCAACGATGTTAAAACTTTATTACTGTGGCAGCGCATACAAACGGGACTCAAGAAAGGCGCACGAAGACACCCAGCGTCGCGTGTGTATGTTTTCGTGTGCGTTTCTTCTGTGCCGTGTATTTTCACTATACCACTGTTATAAGAAGATGGCATACGAACAAGCCCGCATGCATGGCAACTTCAACTGCAGCTGATAATTTCCTACGCTTCCTTGGAGTCTCGCCAAAGTATAAATTTCAAAGCGCACCATAAATATTACTTATAAACTACATAGTATTGATTATAAATAGCATGTACAGTTCAATGCAGCGCACGTACAGTACAATTCTCAGCTCACGGATAAACTGCATTATAGCCGCACTTGCTGACTTTCCAGCGTAGATTCCCAGGTCACTCGGGCGCATATAGGTTCGACGACTGAACCATCCTTAGTAAAAATTGACTGCTCAATGGACGCATGAGAGGACGATATCTCCTGAGTCACCGGTTCCTCTATGGCCGTAATCGGGCATTTCGGTGTTGTTGCTGCGTCGCTTAAATATGAACACGAAATCTTTTTTGGGCAGTAGGTGAGGATCGTGTTCGACTGGCGCTTCAGCAAGAGGGCTTCGGCGAGGTAGGTCACTGTCGACGCAGACTTATGCAGCAAACACAGTAACTAGTTCTAGCAAGCAAACTGAACGTGCGCTGCGCATGTGTGCATATCAAACTTTGTAGTTGCCATCCGATGTACATGTAAAAAAAAAGTGGTAAAAAGAGAGGGCGAGAGACGTTTACTCAAAAAAATAAAAGGAAACGTGCCGCCCCAACAAACCTTCCGCACTTTCACAAAGTTATTTTTTTCTTGCCAGACGTCGTTAAAAACATTTACTCATTCTGTCACGGCTTCTTGCTCCTCCCACCTTCGCAACGTATGGACTCCGCATGGCATGCTTGGGGTCACATGTGTGCGTGCGATATTGCGACAATGGCTGGCGACAGTTGCTCCAAGGCTTGCTCAGAAATGCAGGAACCACTCAATGTGCTTAAACTAATATCGTCGTGTGCTCGTGCAATGCAGCCTCCGTGAGTTGGCGGTCACTTTGATGAACGAGCCGCTTCCGAGGTGTCCTTTCTTCTCGCCGCGCTAACACGTCTCGTTCGTCCGCTGTTAACGAGGTTCAGAAAAAAATGCGTGACCCCTCCGTCGCAGCCATTAAGCTACAGACAGTACCATTCGCCAGCAGTCCCGAAGAAAATAGGATACACGTGCGTCGAAGCTTGGCGGATGGAACAGATGCCGCCGACGCCTTCTTATCTTTAAAATTTGAGTGAGCATTCTCCCGACGTTTCAGAAACCATGCGGTTCCTTCTTCGGAGTTTTAGTTCTTTTCTTGTTCGGCTGGTATGAAAGGGTACTTCAGACGGCGGCGGTGCTTGTCAGCAAAAGAACAGAGGAGTGCAAGGACTTGACCGGTTGAACAGTGAAGGGGACGGGGAGCTTTTTTAGACGTGTGGACTCGTCGAAGCGGCGGTACGCCAACACCCTCTAGACTGGTGTTGGGTGCGCAGATGCCCCTCTTTCTCTCTTTTCTTTTCTTTCTTTCTTTCTTTTTCTTTTTTTTTGTGCCGTACACAAGGGGTAGGTTGCCTTGAGCGCGGTTCACGTTGCTTGGGGTCGTTTGCATATGCCAGCATAGGCGTGCGCACAGGGGGGACGGGGGGGGGCGGCCGCCCCCCCCTAATCACCTAAGAGGGGGGGGCGCAAAATCTGCCCCGTACATTGACCCTTCTAGTCGCCTAAGAGGGGGGGGGGGCTCAAAATCTGCCTCATACATAGACTTAGTAGGGTGGGTGGGCGCTGCGATGAACCTTCGCCCCCCCCCCCCCCCTAATGGGGAACCCTGCGCACGCCTATGTATGCCAGGATTCATTTCCGGTAGTTGGTTTCAACTGCGAGAACTGTAGTTTCAGGAAAATTGATTCGGTGGTCTGCGTCCTCGGAATGTTCGGCTAAGGGTTTGCGATCTCTCGCAAAATTGAGGACGTCGTTCCACTATTTCTTTCAGGTTCTCGGTTCAGCTGGCGTCACAGCCAGCGCGAGCAATTTCGTAGACAATGCCTTGAATTTACTCTTTAGGCGGCCGGTCGTTGGAAGCGATGGTTTCGCTCACGCCTCGGATAGTAGAGACTGATGCATATTTCTGTGGTGGTGTTGATTGGGAAAGGGGGGGGGGGAAGGGTTGTTGCTGGATTTATCAGCTTGCGTCATGTTTTTGGAAGTGAACTGCATTCTGAATAAAAGATTTTCCGTAGCCGTTCTTGGTGAGTTTCTTGAATATATCGTATGTCTTTCTTTTGTTTTTTCACGTTGTGCGCTGCACTGTGTTCCGGCTCTTCGCATTAATATCTAAGACTAATATCTTCCCGGTTTCTTGGGGGGTCTGAAGAAAACTGTATATATCTACTTGTGTAGGTGCTTTTGCAGAGTTTTATTTTCAGGCTACGAGAACATCCAAACACGGGCCGAGAGTGTTATGTTTCAAGGGCGAACTGAATTCTCATTCGATGAAATTTATGAGAGAGGAAAATTATGACCGAGAATCTCTTGACGACAGAAAACCAGTCGTTTAGACGTATCTGAGAAAGATTTTTGGTTGCGGCTGGAGTGAACTGAGAGCTCGTCCCTCGACGTGTTCTATTGTTTTATTTGCCATGGCATTGTAATCAAAGGGGCAAGAAAATAAAAGAAAATGCCAGACTGACAACCCGTGAAAGCATCTTTTTTTTTCTTGGAAAGCTGCTTCCCTAGAAGTGAACGCAGAGCCATAGAGCATGCAGTTTGCGTTCTTTCAATTTAGGAGTAGGTGAGTAAATACAACACATTTCTAGAGCCAGTCAGGAAAAGTCGACCTCAAGACATCTCTGGATATGAAGTGAACTTTGGACTCCCGGTGAGAAGGACTGCAGGGCAGTTCCGGGGGCGGGGGTGGGGGGGGGAGGGCAATAGGTCGGCTTAAGGGGGGATGTTACGACCCCCGAACCCCCCCCCCCCCCCTGTCGGTGCGCCACTGCAAGTAGCTTTCCTTTATTGTTATGAATATCAGCGATCTCAAGGCAGAGGTTGCTAGGACTATCAGACACCCCAACTTCGATGTCACTGCGGACTCGCCGGTCTCTTTCGATGAATCGCGTTCCCATCAGTTGTTACGTCTTCCGATGTAAGTTCCTGGTGAGCCGGAGTTCGAAGCAGCTCGTGGTCGTGTAGAAAGTTCATTGGGCGATTGAGCTTCAGCCTGATTCAGCAGTCGAGTCTTGTCACTATGTGCGTTCAGAAAATCAGGTTTACTCCATTACATCAATATTCTTAGAAGTGCCATGGCGTGAAAGATATGGACTTCCATCTTTGTTCTCTAACTAAACGAGCGGTTGCTGATTACAGATTAGCGGCTGCGTGCAGGTCAGATAAGTACAGCCAGCTTTTGAGGCACTTGTATGAGTTATCAGCGAGTTGATGAACAGATATTAAATTTCTTAACCTTATACGTTGATTTGACCATGTAGCGCACTGCACAACCTAAGGGCAAAGTGAAATGCGACGAAGATAGCGGCCGTCTTCGTCATATTCAACTTATGTTGTGTGGTGAGCTAGATATTTGAATGGAATACTAATTAACATGCGCAAGCTTACGCTGAGTTAGGGCACGTCAGAAACATTTTGATCGGAGGGACTGGTACCGCACTTATTAGACGTCTCAGTGCTCGAAGCGCGCATGGAGATTGCGTGTGTGCTACTCTGCAAACAGGCGAGATATATATGTAATATCTCTGTGTTTTCAATGTAGGTACAGTACGGTCCACTGTTAAAGGGAACACTTGCGTGCAGGACATGTCTGGATTTCGCTCTCTTGCAAAAACAGTGGCTTAGATTTGCATAAAACTACTGGTGGTTGACAGTTCAGCCTCTCTTTGACAGACTCGTGCAGTGCATGAACAATGTTTCCCTGTCCACTTGCTGTTAGAGGGCCAGCAAAATTAAAGGTGCTCATTGGAGTGTTCCCTTTAACAGTGGACCGTACTGTACATGAACTGAAGATGAAAAGCTTGAGTACGTGTTTGAACGAAACTGATTAGAGCACGATTACGATCTTCGTAACACCCCCCCCCCCCCCTGCCATTTCATCCCCCATTTCTTCTTGACCGTACAGTCTGCGCCAGAAGTTTACAGACCTTTCAGAGAATACATTGAATTTCCCAGCAATTCGTGACTATATTCGGTTGAACTGCACAGCACATGTTTACAGCGTGTTTTGGAACAGGCCGTGCATCTAAATTCAAGGCTGCGGGAACATTTACGAAAACAGCGGGAAAATTCAGTATTCTCTTGCGTCTGGTGGTCCATAAACTTTTGACGCTGGCTGCACGCCACTTAGTCATCAGAAAGCGGCCATCTTTATTTCCAACGGAATTGTGCGCCTACCGTGAAATCCCTAGAGATGCTCCACACTCGACAGATAACCCGCACCTGTCTTTTGCACGACTTTCGAATTTTTCAGTATCGCCAATAGATAAACCACCCTTGACAGTAACATCTTTCAATGCGATGATAACGCCCGTGGAAACGAGGTAAACCAGTGCGGGAGATAATCGAACAGATGTCGTACCCTCCTTCAAATGGCTCGGCATATCAACCAACCTTGATGGATCAGATGGGAGAGGGTCCTCAGGGCAGCTTGCTCAGCACCTCTGTTCTAGGTGGCTTTGGCTTGCTTCGGCTGTCCCCCCCCCCTCTCCCCCTTCCGCTGCCCTCCCAAGCACGTCGAACAACGTGCGTAAGCAGATTTTCCACCTTATTTTTCAGAGTGAGAGCGATAATGTTCATTCGACGGCTTTGACGACGAATGACTTCAGTATTGCTAAACGCGCATGTTAATCGTTTGGCGGCAATACAATTTCCAACTGGGTGATTCCACGAGAGATTGAACATGCCTGTCCGGTCGACATTTTTGTTTTGCCTGGTTTTTTATATGTTATGTGGGCACATTCAAAGTGCACGGAACCGAAAATTTTATTTCCATAGAAACGCTCCGAGCGCGCCAAAAATATATTTGAAGGTGTCGGCGCGGGCCTCCTGTTTTTGCTCACTGTAACGTTTCTGGATTTCAAGGCCGAATTTAACACGAACTATAAATGATGTGTCGAAAATTCTTTTTGCTCATTTTAATACGCATTACTGTGAATTACATCCATGCTTTTTTTTGTGCCGTCCTCAAAAGGAAGAAAATGTGAAAAAATGACAAACACCGCCAAAATGAAAAAAGTGTGCTATGTTTGAGGCGCCTTTCCTCTTTCAAACAGAAACTTGAAAACAGTGTCAAATATAGAAAAGAGCCTTTGCAACATTTATACAGAAGTTAAGGTTCCTACGGACAGCGCAAAAAAAAGAAAAAAATAATTAAAGAAGCGAGTTTTTTAAAAAAGCTCATTTTCAAAAAATAAAATAAAAAAACTCCGGGCTCAATATTGACGACAATTTTTTATCGAAGAACGCTTATGTCAGTGAACACACGGTTTTAATATCATATGTCCTCATTCGCTTTGTTCACGAGATATAACGGGCCAAAATGACCCTTGCTGTGTGTGCTCACTTTAGTGCGACTGATGGTTGTTATCGGCTTGCATTGTGCGTAACTCTATACAGTTTTAATTATTCTGCTGCAGCAAAACTTTGCTCTGATGGCTTTTCGTCAAGAAAAATGTGTTCTCAGATTTTATTTGTGTCTACCGTGTGCGAAAGTGGGCTGTTGCTGCGCTCTAAAGGGTGATTCCACTATTTTTACAGCACACTTAAAGTTTGCCCACCTCCTATTTTCACTACATTTTCTCTCGATTCTAGGAGGGCTATATTTCGCGATTTTACGGTACGTGCGCCCGTGAACTGAAGCCGTCCGCGTTTGCGTGGTTAAGTCGAACGATCTCTGAAGGCTCGAGCATTCATTCAACGAGCCGAAGGTCGATCCTTCACCAACCAGAAATGAGCGTACCGGAGCCGAGAGACCGGGGTCGTCGGCGCGCGACCGCATGGTAATACTGCAGGAGATAACGCAACATTAAAGTCTAGCCAGATTAGTGTATTCCCCAGGGCACAAAACTCTAGAGAAGAGCCAGGAAATCATATGGAGACAACTGCACAGGAATACCTTCCCAAGCCCCTTATTCTATCGCGCAAACCTCTCAGTTTACTTCAGCTGCTGTAAAGTCACCCGCAAAAATGACGCACATCTCTACGCCCTGACCAACAGTGGACTCTCGCATGCTGAACTTCAGCTGCGCGTATATTGTGCCAAATAAACGTTTCTCCACCTTCTCCTGAATGCACAACGCATCGCACGTGCGTAAAACCACATGACCAGGCTAGGTACATCTCGTGGGAAATTATCCAGGGACAGCACCAAAAATGATCTGGCGGCATGGGCATGTTTTGGTGGCTTTTTTTTTATTGGGTATTTCTAGAAATGCCCAGTAAAATGGACATGAGGACGACCGCTGCTATAGCTCAATTGGTAGAGCCACAAGCACTTCTTACCCCGTGGGTAGAGCATCGGACGCATTACCCCAAGGTTGTAGGTTCGGTCCCTCCCGGCGGCAAGTTGTCTTTTCGTCCACTTTGATTTTTTTTTACATTTATATTCTAACTGCCCCGTTACAGTTAAAAGACTGCAAACAATGCCCCTATACTTTCATTTTCTGCTTGTTTCATTAGGTTTACATAACAAAGAAAACGAGCCCTTGATCAATTCCCCTTCCTTCGTTCATTCGTGGCGAGAGGAAACATCAAGAGGTCTACATTTTACTTCCTCACTATATGGGCAGTTTTCTACGATGTGAACCATGGCGCTGGTCCAGTGGTTATAGCGACCGCCCACAATGAGCGGAGGTTGTGGATTCAATTCTCAGTACCGTCGGGCCCCCACCTGTTTTAAGTGCGGAACACGTTTGAGGCCGGGCCGTTGTCTCATGTCGTCGCTTGGCGTCACGCTCAAAGTACCAAAATAGGTCAAGAAGGGGCGCCACTGCATCACAAATGAAGGTTACCTTAATTTGTGATGGACAACATTTTACATGGACAACGAGCAGGCTGTACGTTTGGAGCGCCGACGCACGCTTGCCCGTGCACGCCAGCGTCACCGAAGGGCTAATTCGTCTGTCCGAGCCAGCGAAGCGATAGCGAAACGCCAGCGCCGGGAGTTAGACGCAGACCTAGGAAGAGAGAAGTGGAGGCGAAACACCAGCGGATGCGAGGTAACCCTCAGTTTCGGATGACATGCAAGCCGAGCGAAAATCAGGCTGACCCGCAGCTGGGTGCGTCCAGATAAGATCGAACACGAGGTCCCGGTCACCATTCCCGATTTTGAATAAATTTACTGTAGGTCTAGGCATTACGTCCAAACAATGGTTTCGAAGTTAGTTTTGTGAAAAAAAAAATTTGTTCGCCTGAAAAAAATATAAATATAAATTTTGGCCACAAGAAAAAAAAACACTTTTCCGCCAATTTCGCCATTTCTGAATTTTGAGCGTGCCTTGGGTAAACACGGTGCACTTCTTGATCACAATATTTATTCCCCTCAAAGAACCAGTGAAATACAGTCTTATGAGCCTTTTATTATTTTTTTTTTTGCTTGTGGAAGCACTTTTGAAGAAAAAAATCGCAAACTTGGCAAATCGCACAAAATACCTGTATTTCAGGAATTTATTGCTGCAAACAAGTAAAAGTGAAGATAATAAAAATTGGTACAGACTAACTTTGATACCTTCGCTCTCTTTTAAAATAATTTTCGTGGTTTTATCGCGCTCCATTTCACTCGATAATTGGGCTGAAGCGTAAGTGATTTACGAAAAACGCCGAAGTTTGAAAATAGTTTTCTGAAAAATGCCATTTTTAATTTTTTTTAATCGCTCTGATTGAAGTCAAGGCGTACGTCATCTCGTTCTGCAGAAAAAAAATGTTGCATTATTTTGGTTGCTAATAGGTTATAAGGGGTCAAATGTGACCAAGTCAGCCTAGCGGCCGCGTCGTTCCTTATGTGCTGAAGCTCGGATATAAATTTTGGAAAATACTTGTACGTGACATAATCACAAATCAGCAGCTCCACAACAACAAATGCGCAGCCAGGTGTGATGGTTCAGCAAGATTCGTCTTGCGATCAGCCGCTTGACAAATCCGCAGCAGCGGCCGCTCGATGCTGCAAGCGCTCACATTACATGAGTGCCGCTTCGACTGCGAATGAGCTCCGCTTGCGCGCCAAACTACGCTCAGAGGACGAACGAGAGAAGGAATGCATCACAGTGAAGGTTAAAGGCTGTTAAGTGCCAACAATGTTATAATATACAACGAAAACTCTCCCGGAAACTTTCGCAGTGAGCGCCTTCAATACAGCACGCATGCATTTCTTTTTCCTGCTGTTGCCCGCAGCCGCAACAAAACGTGATAAACGCTCGGCTTGCGTTGAATATTATACCTGCAGACGCACAACAATACAGTATTGTAAAAGCGGTGCTTTAATGAAGCAAAGGACTTGGACACACTTCTTTTCACAGTCGGCTGACACAAGATGGCACGAGATGGAGAACAACTGCAGTTTGAGTTGTTCGACCATCGGAAGCACGTATGGTACAGCTTTCTTTAGATGTCAATGGCTTGCTTTTGTGTCATATATTACTGATAGAGTGAACCTAATTATCTTTAGGCCATCAGAAGAGAGGAAGCAACACATGAGCGTACTACTGGAGGCGGTCACTGCAGAATTGCCGGCAGAGATTTCATTGTATAATATGGCTTTTGTTAGCACTTAACAGCCTTTAACTTTCACAGTGATGCATTTCTTCTCTCGTTTGTCCTCTGAGCGTAGTTTGGCGCGCAAGCGGAGCTCATCCGCAGTCGAAGCGGCACTCATGTGAGCGCCCGCAGCATCAAGAGGCCGCTGCTGCGGGTTTGTCAAGCGGCTGATAGCAAGACAATTAAAGCTTGCTGAACCATGACACCTGGCTGCGCATTTGTTAGTGCGGAGCTGCTGATTTGTGATTATGTCACGTACAAGTATTTTCGGCAATTTATATCCGAGTTTCAGCACATAACGACCGACGCGGCCGCTAGTCTGACTTGGTCACATTTGACGCCTTATAACTTGTTAGCAACCAAAATAATGCAACGTTTTTTTCTGCTGCAAAATGGTAGATGACGTCCTTGACTTCAATCAGAGCGATTTTTAAAAAATTAAAAATTGCCTTTTTGAGAAAACTATATTCGAAATTCGGCGCTTTCGGTAAATCACTTACGCTTCAGCCCAATTATCGAGTGAAATGGAGCGCGATAAAACCACGAAAATTATTTTAAAAGAGAGCGAAGGTATCAATGTTAATATGTACCAATTTTTATCATCCTCACTTTTACTTGTTTGCAGCAATAAATTCCTGAAATACGGGTATTTTGTGCAATTTACCAAGTTTGGGATTTTTTTCTTCAAAAGTACTTTGAGAAGCAAAAGAAATGATAGACTCATAAGATTCTATTCCTCTTGTTCTTTGAGGGGAATAAATATTGTGACCAAGAAGTGCGCCGCGTTTTCCCTAGGCGCGATCAAATATCAGAAATCGCGAAATTGGCGGAAAAGTGTTTTTTGCGGCCAAAATTTATATATATTTTTTTTTCAGGCGAACAACTTTTTTTTCGCGAAATTAACTTCGAAACCATTGTTCTGGATGTAATACCTAGACCTACAGTAAATTTCTTCAAAATCGGGAATGGTGACCGGGACCTCGTGATCGATCTTATCTGGACACACCCAGCTTCGACTTAGACGAACTCAAGCCAAGCGTCAACGGAGGCAGGCGAATCCTCAGCTTCGCTGCGCCGTTTATTTTCACGGTGTAGAACTGGCGCGATGTTTAGGAGCGAAGCACGTGCCTTAGGGTCTCGGCTTGTCGGCGTATCATGTCGTCGTCATGGTAAATCAAGTTATCAAACTATGGTAAAAATTAGTGTATAATTAGTCAAAACCGGTTCAGAATAAACTAACATGATTTAAACTAATTTAAAATAGAGGGATAATCACAACTTCATTACATTAATTAACAGAAATTTGTTAAATTCCGTCTGAAAATTGGTTTCAAATGCAAAGTTTTCTCCTGTAAAGCATACTTCGCAGTATTTTATAGTGCGTAACACGAAGACAACTTACAGCAAGTCTGTCTCTCATTTAAATGGTTAAAACCAGATCAATACAAGAGAGGGCGTCACCGCCTCAACATGGACGAGATTGCTCCTCCCACCGGCACTTCTCCGGCGCCCAATCAGCGCGCGCCGTGTGGCGAGAGAGCGAATGGCGCCCGTTGGCTCCGGAAACGTTTTTCTGCGATGGACGCTGAACTGTAAACTCGCAAGGAGCGAGAACGCGCGCGCGCTCGCCCGCGAAAGACAATGCCGACGCAGGGCCGATGAAGCTGAAACACAGGCGCAGACTGCATGCTTCGCCCTTCCCCAGGTTTCACGTTAGTGGAGCTGAAACAAGCTTCTTTGGTTCAGTTTTCTTTTTTTTTTTTTTGCAGGTGGGAAGAGAAGTAACTCGGCCATAAGCTCATTGTTTTGTGTACTCGCTCCTCGGGAAGCCTCTCTTTCGGTTGTGAACACTTCCCTTTGTCCTCAGTGTGTGGACTTGGCAGTGTACTGCTCTTTTTACCATTCCTACAAAAAGAGAGGGAGAAAGGTCAAGAAAAGAGTGATGTTAATTACAGGAGATCACTTGTTTCCTACCCTATACTTGAAATGGGGAAAGAGGCGTAAAAGAATGAGAAAGAAGGAAAGGAGCAAGCATGGGCGTCGGCAGGATTTTTTCTTGAAGGGTGCAAAGTGCAAAGCCGTGGTGCATCGCGATGGGGGAGGAGGGGAGCGTTGGTGTAGTATGGGGAGGGGGGGGGGGGGGGGCAAGTGCCCTTTTTGCACCGCCCTGCCGACGCCCATGAAAGCAAAAAAAGCACAAGGCCTCTTTGGGAAGCTGCTTTCGCGTGGGAGATTCGGCTCCTACATGGCCACTTGGAGGAAAACGGTACGGCGTGCGTACTCAGGTACATGACTTTTGTGTGAAAAGTGAGTGTTTCGATAGGTTTTTCTTTTTTTGGTTGTTTTTCCAGTGTAAAAAAAATTGTTATACTCGTATTACTTATATATAGCAGCACCAGTACAAAGTGTGCGATTTCTCACGTTATTCGCACATTGACGGCCTAGGTGGCGCCACTGTACTTCCAACATGGCCGAAATGTTTTTTTATCGTTTTTCGGTTTACGGGAAAACTTGGCGATTGGGAACTACCGAGGCCATGTAACGTGAGCAATGATGCATATATCAGGATACAGTATTAGCGCTTATCTCATACAGGAATTCCAAAATAAAGGTGTGTTAAAATATTGCAAAAAACGAAGAGTGGCAACCAGAGCTGATTATATTAACGCAAGTGGACTTCTTGCGCCTGTCACGTAGGTACAGCGAAGTTTACTGTAACACAGGCCAGCGTGGAGAGGGCATTCACACGCTGAAGGTTGTTTTATCAGAACAGCATTCTCGCACATCAGACAGCACACTCGATCACGGGCTGCTCCACTCCCTTGACACAAAGCATTGAGCCTGCTCAGAAAATTCGTAATTAACTTTTGAAAAAATTAAGCGCTATAACTTTGAAGGGTACTGGTTTGCGCTAGTTGGCAGGAATTCATGGTATACTTACTTGTGCTCCTCTTAAGAACGTGCTTTACCCTTGTCCCACGTTCTTAAGAGGAGCGCAAGTAACTATACCACAAATCCTGTTTTTATCGTTACTTGAGCTTCAAGTTTTTGCATACAAATGAAAACCGTTACGGAACATCTTTTTTTTTTTCGTTCCGGAACAGAAGCGGTGGAACGAAAATAAAACCAAAACGAAAAATGTTTCGTTCCGACACCCTGACTGTGGGCATAAATGAAGACTTTATTCTAGGTATACACTATGTGCCTGACCACAACGATCCCATTGATGAACGAGCCGAAGGATTCCTTGTTCCCAGAATTCCTGTGGCCTTGACGAGACCCAGTGCTTCACTGCAGCGTCCTTGAGTTCGGCGTCCGAGTTGAAGCACTTCCCTTTGAGATGTTTTCTCAGGGGACCAAACACATGGAAATAGGAGGCGATGAATGGTTTCCAGCTTAACACCTTCCGCTGTCAGAAATCGGATAACGCTCCGCTACTCCTCAATCGTCGAATTTTGCTATGTGAACGCCATTCTGTTCTCACACGCGCTGCTGGATCAAATGGACGGCACTCTTTATAAGAGCAGCTGTTCTTTACAGCGCATGTAAGCGTCCCCGCCTGCTCCGGTCCACGGCGGAGACTACAATCGCATCCCAGATGTCTCGCTACGTTCTCCCATACATATACGTTAACGGTCATGTAACGTACCTTTTCATTTGAACACCCCTTGTACTTGCTTCGTGCCAAGTAAATGCTTAACGCTATCCACCATTTTCATTTTCCTGTGCTGCCTCTGCCGTTTTCGTAGGGGAAGGGACAACTGGTATCGCCAGAACGAAAGCCTACGAGAACAAGAGGCGTTTCGCGACTTTTCCGCTAGTGTAAAGGCGCATGCGCTGTGGCATCGTGAAAAAAATGCCGATCCAAACCCCCCGCCTTCGAGAATGGCCCTCCGACGTAGCATTCCTCATGCCCGCACTGCCCGAACCGGCGCAGCGAAGCATAGCATCCATCACGGAGGGGAAAAAAAAAAATCTAGTAGGGAACGCGACGTGACAATCTTGAAGCCCGGCTAGAGTGTGCCCAGCCATAAAAACGAAACAGGAGCATGCTGGGAATTGTGACCAGAGCATGGAGCACGAGGGGGGGAGCGGCGTCGGAGGAGGTTGGCTTGTAGACGCTAGACGCGCGTGCTCCTCCATTTTTGTTTTTTTACCACGGGCCCGCCAAAAAAGGAAATGAAAGAGGTGCATGATAGGAATTGTGACACGAAAACGAGGAGGTAGCGGCTTCTGACGAGGTTGGCTTGTAGACGCTAGGCGAGCTCCCTCCTAATTTTTTTTCCCCTCCATGGCATCCATCCGTCCAAGGGGCGTTAGCGGAGCCCAGGCCGCCGAAAACGGAACTTTGCGCCTTTCTCAAAGATAACTTTTTTTTTTGCACGAATTAGAGTTAAATGCACAAGTTCCATTTCATTCCGCCTTGAAATGCAATGAAATATACTTTTTGTGTCATGGATAGTTTAAATGCTTGCGACCAATTTCACTGCAATTTTACTGAGTCTATTACGTCATAGGGCTTGCGTTTCAGAATATCCCACTGGTGGCACTAAACGTGTCCTACATTTACCTTGATTTCTCGATTACCACAGCGCTGCTGCGTATAAGATTGACGTTTTAGCCATTCTCAAACATTGACCTTTCACTCTGACATAAAATGCTATTTGCATTCAGTGTCCCTTTAAAAACTGATTTTAGAGGTTCTGAATCACCCCTAGAGTTGGGTGAAAAAACACATTCTACGAATAGCAAACAGTGCTAGGAACAGGCCAGCCAAATTCTGTAGTCGTGCGCGTCACGTAGAGTTCATAGAGAAGCCCCGTCCACACTCACTTCAGTGCGTAGGGCGCCAGCTGTATGTCATCAAACAGCAATATTGTTGCTATTGGTTGATGGCTGACAGAAATCAGGAGCTGGTGTTTGGATTAGATGCACTTCTTTTCACGGGGTGCGACCACGTGCCGGCGTAGCTACACTGCAGCGTACCCTGGAATCGCAACTGGTGAGAGCGAGCGCGTTTCACAACGGCCACTGACGTAACTTCTTTACCCGCGTCATCCCTCCATGTGTAGCTTCAAGCACGATCATCGGGACGAGAGATGAAAGTACTTGAAGCGTGCGACAATTATATGAAACTCCGGTCATTCTTGATTGTTTCAAGAAATTTTTGCGGCAATTATTTTACGAGGAAATAAATTCCGATACCGAGGGGACCGAGGCCATTCGATGATTACTTGGAAAACTGGTTCAGGACCCTGCAAACATGTTCTAGGCTGTATTAGCCGTTGTCATTTTGTAGATGTGGGTGTCCAGACAAATCTATCTCGCATGTTATCTTGTTCTCAAGATTTTGTGTTGGTGCTCCTTTAAAGGCAGAAAAAAAAATTTTCACTCACATTAGGAAATCATCGTGCTATAATGCCAAAAGCACCTATCTTATTGCGAAAGGGGGCTTGGAAAGCTAGAAGCAATGAACAAAAAAAAAAGGTGGTGGCAATTGACACTCTCCACATAACACATTTTGACAGTACCTGGTAGTTCCAGCACACTCTTTATCACCAATTAAAAATGCAGTGCATTGTGTTCTAAAGGACTGAAGGACTTCACATGGCAAATTTGGGGAACTTTTGTGGAGCCTAACCAGGTCAAACAAAGAAAAATTTACATTAAGTCTGTGACCTCACATTGACTTACCAATGTGGGTTTTGATGCGAAACACTTATATAAAACGGAATTCTGACCTTTGTTTTCTTTTCTAATAGTGAACCTGTGACAGAGAAATTTACAACAATAGAATTATCAAAGAATCAATTTATCAGTCCAAAGTTATTTAGCGCTTCACGTTAAGCATTCCCCTTCAAGTTCGTCCCAACCATGCTGAAACTTGTGACGTAGAACATACGTAAAGTGTTTTACAGATAAAAGTAACAGGACAGACAAGCAGAGTTGCATACCTGCCAAGTTTGGAGAAACGGAATCCGGGAGATCTACTCAACGGGGGGGGGGGGGGGTTAGCAATTATATGGACACTGTCAGCAGGATTTTGCACTCGCCGCTGACCTGTACAGATTCCAAACCGATAACATCGCTTACGCATCGTCTGTTTCACGTATGAGTAAATGCGCGCTAGCGCTAGGGACGAACGCGGTTGAAGCAGAGATGAAACGACCGGGCCGTCACCGTCGCGCGAAGGGCACATGCGATAACATCGCTCCGCGTGCGAGGCCTGTCGTCGCTTCCTTATTCGTCAGGCAATGGGACCATAAGGGGCGCCGTTGAGACGGGAACGGTCGCAAGCGCTGGTGAACACGCTATCTCGACAGACATCGGTAACGGCTACCAGGGGCGTAGCCCGGGGGGGGGGGGGGGGGGGGGGGGGGGGTTGAAACCCCCCCCGAAATTTTTCAGTTTTGCCTGCATATATACACACGTACACATACAAATGCACGCACGAACATACATAAAGCATAATTGAACCCCCCCCCCCCCCGAAAAAAATTTCTGGCTACGCCCCTGACGGCTACCCTTTTAATTGCTGGGCTCTCCACCTAAAGCAGCAGTGACACAAAATTTTGAAGGCGAGATAACTTGAGGGATAGATTTATGTGTACACAAATGCATCATCTACGAAATGTTAACGGCTGATATAACCTATAACACATTTAGGATCAATTTTTAAATTGCGTGTAGCGCATCTGTACGCGAAACGTCCCACCTCGCGTCACCGTGACGCACAGGGCGCGCAATGCACTGGACGCGCGGGGCAAAACTGGATTTCCGGGAGATTTTCCTATGACCCGTACAACCGGGAGAAACGTTCAAAATCCGGGAGTCTCCCGGGTAATCCGGGAGACTTGGCAGGTATGGAGTTGCCAGATGCTGCCGAGCAAAACAGCAAACAATCATCCCAAAAGAAGTGGATTAATAAGTTTTCTCATTCTTAAAAACATTTTTAATTATAACAAAAAAAGGTCGCTCAAATATGAAGAGGAGTTAAAAAAATTGCCGTAGTTATTCTGTACAGCGAAAATACATAGGAAAATATGTGCAACAATGGATGAAAGTATATATTTATACTTTTTAACATAGTATCCAGGGTCGTGTCCATTCTGTTAAATGCACGTTTGCCAGTGCATGAAGGATGTTACTTGTTGACTCCCCTAATGTACGTTTGATTTCAATGCTCAGCTACCCAAAGCCATCGACAAATGGGCTATTAGTGAACGTGATGATCACAAAAATAACCACATTCACAAGAAAAACGTCAGTAAGTCCAAAAAACATGACAAGCGACTGGTGTATGCTACAAACGACATGGTGAAAAATAAAGTCCAAATCCACTAATTATAAGCGGAACTGGCTACTCTGCAGACAAGGTTAGACAGACAAGTCATTGTGTATAACTATCGTATTTACTCAAATCTAAGCCAATGTTTTTTTCGAAAAAACGATGTGCGAAAGTGGGGGGGTCGCCTTAGAATCGGGGCCGGCCTAGATTCGAGTAAATACGGTATATGTATAAAATTATACATATATTTACACTTATGTACATTTATTTAAATCTTCCACGTATAAAATTTACAGTGGGAGAAGCTCCTCAACACTGTCCAATGCGGAGGGTGACACATCAGTCAGATATCACAGCAAAGCGCCCGCAATGAATTTCAGGTGCGAGTTGCAGCTTCCAGGAAGTGCTCTGCACAAAATAAAAAAGACATGAAAAAGGCCCAAAATCAACAAAAGATCTTAGTTGGAGTAATGCTGCTACACTTTGTTTATTTGACTTGGCAAAACAGTAGTACTACAAGTGATCAATGTTATCAAATTAGTAAAGCTGACTCTTGATATGGTCTGACACGTTAATAGATGTGTTATAAGTAGTGCGTCTAAAACCTGGTCACCACCGCTTTATTTTTATTTATTTAGCATTCACCAAGGAGCATTCAGTCGCTATAGGAAAACTTAATAGAAGCACTGATCACTCTATTAGTTTCATGGACACAAATATTTGCTTGCTCGCAGCTCAATTTACATATGCATATTCTGGCTCCAGAAATGTCAATCATGGTAGAAAAATGTCATAGTTGGCAAGAGGCTGCTGCATTGGCAAATTCTCGACACAAACACATTTCATGGCTAGTGGCCTCCCTTGCCTCGCCCACAGACAACCTGCTGATGAAAAGTGTGTTGGGAAATGAAAAGTGCGTTTGTCGTTTAGCAGTGTTGTTCAGTTGCCACACATCAGCATAGTAAACCCGCAACAGGACATCTGAATTGACAGACCTTGAGCTGACCTGTCAGAGGCACCATGCCGCCTATTTCATTTATGATCAAGCCCATGACGGGAAAATGCAGTGTGAGTTCAACGAAAACTCCCCAGAATTGTTTTCATGTGCAAAAAAAGAATATACCAGCCAAAAAAGAAATCGGGGAAAGATGCATACCACATATTCCAGTAGGCCTTTTCGCTCTCAGGAACAGATCCCAACTCCATCTGAGCAAGTTCGAAGACAAATGCATTAAATTACATTAGTTTGGACATGTCAGTAGTAACTATCAGCTTTTTAGCACAGCAAACAACGCAAGGACAGCGTGATATACAAGAAATACAGAGCCTGTGCTTCTTTTGTATCACGCAGCTCTTGTGCAGCTGCCTGCCCTAAAATGATAGAATGAAACATTGCTTAGAACTTGGAGCAAAATTACACAAACCCCCATATTCACGAGTGTGCCTAAACTTGAGGCCATAACCTGACTTGGTCAAACCTGGCTCGAGTAACACCTGACACGAACATGCCTGAGATGCTCACTGTGCTTTCTTGGGTGCACTCATGTCGGCATCATGATGACGCCTTACGTTCAAGTCATGACGTGTCTTCATGTCGAGGCGCACTTATGAGATGGGGCAAATCTTTCTTCCCGTAGCTATACTAACCAACAAATTTAGAAAGTGGCCTTCACCTGAATGCGGCTTGACCTGGTCAAGTCTGGATAAAGTAACGCCCGACATGAATAGGAATGGGCAAATGTAAATGTGAGGTGCGAAGCGAATTCAAAAAGAATAGCGATTTGGTCGAATAATTCTTCCTAATCGAATAGTTCAGATAGAACATATCACATATTATAAAGGAAAATGAGCATTTTTGTCATGACCCAACTCACCAGCGCAATATATTTAAGAATTAGAAGTAGGCTTTTACGAATGTCACTTTTTTGGTTTGAAGCAAAGTGGAAGTAACTTTGAATAGTAGGAGGGTTCAAGTCATCAGCGGTAATACTGTATACTTTACGTTTTAAAATTTGCTCTATTTTGCATATATAAACCTGTATTAATATGCTTTTAAACTTAAAAAAAAAAATTAATCGAGGTGTGGTTAACATGTACCTGTATTGTGACCTGTATATGTGACCTGTATATGTGACCTGTATATGTACCTGTATATGTACAGTCGCGATCATAAGTTTGGAGACCACGCGATCGCGTGGCAGTGTGCATGCGCGCGCCATCTAACGGCTCGTTGCCTGTAGTCGAGAGTCTCACAGCGCGCATGCGCGGCCACTCTATCTTACTGGCCTGCTCTCTCGCTTGCTGCACGAAGGCGCGCGGACCGATTATGGTAATTTGTGGCTGCCTCCACCAGTAGTGCTTTATTACGAAGCAGCGGCGCAGCAACCTGGAACTCCTTGGTCCGATCTCGACGCTGTTTCCAAACAACATAAAAGTTGAAGGTTTCCTGCGCAGATCGTTATCGCTGGCAGAATGTAACGATCGAAATAGCACGAGCCGTTCACTCGGCTGTGCTCATTTATTTATATTGTGTCATCGCGTCTCCCTGTAGTGGCGAACAAACACGCACTTTGAAAAGTCTTCAACAGCGAAAGGTATTCAGTGGATTTCACGTCTTGCCGGTTAGCCTTCCGCAGAAGACCGCCACGAGTGCCGGTCGAGGAAAGAAAGCGAACAGTAGTTATTTCTCGGGGGCCTACCACAGCGCCAGATCTGCAATGAGGTCTCGGAGGGCGCGCATATCACAAATATAAAGCACACGCTTTTACAAGCGTGGCGAAATGTTGCCTTCTCGGCAGACGTCTCAACCACCGTTGCTACGAGACAGTGCCATTTATCGCGACAGGGCCGAGTTTGGGCCGGTGCTGCTGTGCCGTCAGCATTACTGGCGGCAGCGATCGCTGATTCCGATAATCGGCCCGCGCGCCGGCATGCAGCAAGCGAGCAAGCAGGCCGGCGAGATAGAATGGCCGCGCATGCGCACTGTGAGACTCTTGACTGCATGCAACCAGCAGTTAGATGGCGCGCGCATGCACACTGCCACGCGATCGCGTGGTCTCCAAACTTATGATCGCGACTGTACCTTGTATTGTGACCTCGCGACACTGCTGATTTTCCTTAGATCGGCGGTTTCACAGCGCAGCAGCGCCACACTGCAGTGAAAGCACCTTTTCAGAAGGGTTACATGAGGTAAAATCTAACTCAAATACAGTACTATTGATTCGAATATTCGAAGCACTATTCGTTCATGCCTAGACATGAACATGACCAAGGCACTTGTTAAGTTTTCTTCAGAACATCTGTAACGGGCGTTATCACAACTTCAGGTGTTCAAGCCAAGTCGTGGCTTCAAGTGAAGCCACATTATTTAACACTGCGGTAACAGTGCAATATATGCTGACATACACACATGTAGCTGGCATCTCTTGTTGTTCGAAAGTTGTACATGACACCTCTGGCACTCAAATAGCAGAAAAGTTTAGCCGTGTGAGAGGGGTGTTACACGATCACCAGTGTGTTGAATGGGTGGTTCTCTCAGCTTTACGTGTGATGTACACTCACTCTGAAAAGGACTTCACCAGCAGGGCATAAAGTTGCGGTCACCTTATCCCAGGGACAACAAAATTGTTTTTTTTTTATGTTACTGAAATTAATTTTTTTTATTACTGCCCAATTTTCATACATTTTTGCACACCTTCCATGTAAAAAAGAATCCGTTTGCAACTACCATACACTTTGCATAGGTAAAATGTTGAATTTGAAAACGAAATAAATGGATGATTACATCAACTATATATGATGAGGTCTAACATTATGATTATAGACAGTTTAAAACTCTCTAATCTTTTATAAAACAAAGAAGGGGCGAGAGTGCAGTAATAAAAAAATGTAACAGTTTCGGTGCAAGGATGAGGCAATGAATGCAATAGCAAAAAATTGGAATTACGAAGTAAGGCTAAGAGCTGGCTCGTTTGAGACGTAACTCAACAAAACACTGGCACAAATAAATGCAGCCACTGCAGCGAGCAAAAGGACCTTCATGCTGTCTGTCACTTCAACGCAAACTTAGCGTTGAAAAACTCGGCACGTGCAAAGATACGAGCCGTCTGCTGATCACTGTCAAGATAGCATGCGGGTGAGCTTTCCTTCCGCTTGAGCTGCAATAATTCAACTGCTCTCGTGCGCTTTCACTCGCACATAGAATATGCGATGTGCGAGGGGTGATGTTGATTTCGACTTTATATAGAACCTCACGGCAACGGCAATGGCAAAAATGCACTTCTAGTGTCAATGTAATTGCTATAGCAATAAACTTACATCCATAAGTTTCTGGCAGATGTCGCCACCTTTGGCACGATCTTCTTCGGCGTGTACCACGCGTGTTCCAAACTGCATGGCCCGTTTAGGTCGACAGGCAGCCTCATTGAGGTGCATGGACGCGGCAAGTACGCGCAGTAGCATTTTGTCTCCGATACCTCGAGGCAGGTTGGGGTTCACCTGCAAGCAAAAAGGCATGGTTGCTGCAGCAGCAGTACCTATTTACTGCTATCATATTTACCCAATAGGAGGAAAAGTGGCATTAACCTTAATAACAGTCCAGCTAGCATGGAAAGCATAGTAGCAATAAGTTTTTCAAGCTCCAGGCAACCGCCTTGCAAATTGGTCACTAAAAAAGTATTGTGTTATATATACGCAACAATTCAATACGTATGTAGCGACCACCCATCAAGATGCCTCTCATTCCAGCTACTCCAGCATCTGGCAAGCAGGGGCCTAGCCAGAAATATTTTTTTTTTGGGGGGGGGGGGGGGGATTCAACCACACTTTACGTTCGTGCGTGCATTTGTATGTGTGTGTGTACATATACGCAAGCAAAATTTAAAGTTTTTTTTTGGGTCGGGGGGGTTTGAACCCCCCCTTCTTGCCTACACCCCTGTCTGGCAGCATAGGCGTGTGCACAAGGGGGGGGGGGGGGGGCAGCCGCCCCTCCTAGTCACATAATAGGGGGGCATGCAAAGTCTGCCCCATACTTTGACTACACCCCTGTCTGGCAGCATAGGCATGCGCACAAGAGGGGGGGCTGCACGGGGGGGCGGCCGCTCCTCCTAGTCACATAGTAGGGGGGCATGCAAAGTCTGCCCCATACTTTGACTAGATAGGCTGAGGGGAGAGGCGCTGCAATGAACCTCCCCCCCCCCACCCCCCCAACCCTGAAGGGGAACCCTGCGCACGCCTATGTCTGGCAGTGAGTGACATGTGACGCACGCTGGCGATCCCATCACCATGGTGGCCATCCATCATGCCTACGCACACCTGATCTTTCGTCTGCACTTGGTGTCTTTGTATCTCTTCGCCTTTCCTTTTGTTCGGAGGCCCTTTCCCCACCTCTTGGGAGAACTGTTTTTCCTCGTCAATAAAGGTCGAACTTCTCTCTGCCCTCGAGCTGTGAAGACATATTTCCTTCATCAGAACGAACTCCTGAGGCGTATACGCACGTATTCGAGTATCTGCTTCTTGGGCTAGTCCATTCGCTAAGCTATAACTGTAGCATTAATAAGAAATAGGACAAGGAGATAATGATTGTCTTGTTAATGCTACCACTTTCTTGTCAGCGTTTGTCACCCTTCTTCCCACCCATCCTGCTACAGTGAAACCTCGTTAATACGTACCTGCCGGGAACGCGGCATAACTACGCACTAAACGGTAGTACGCATTAAACACCCAAGTACAAATTTGCATTTCCTAGCGTACGCCATCACCGCCAGCAAGTAAATAGAGTGCCACAGCAAATATTGCCTAAAGTACCCACCGCAAAGCCTTTTCCTTCTTTTTGCGAAAGTGGAGAAAAGATCCTGGCACACTCGCACGACCGCCCGATAGCGCGTAGTGGCGACGCCGAAGAGCATTTCGAAACTATTGCAGGGTCCGAGATACGCGGTCAACGCAGTGACCGACGTAGCGACAGAACGGACAGTGCCTGCTTTCCGCGGTATATGTGCGTGCGTCTAACCGCGATCTGCTACTAAACGAAAACTGACACAGTTCCAGAGAAACGCGGTACGGCCGCGTGGAGCCGATCGCCTCCCGGCTAGTTGCGTGCAGCGCGTCGCCTACCCGGCACACGCCGTCACTACCGGGCCGCTTGCTGTGCCACACGCGCACATTTATCGTGGGCATGTTGTTCGTACCCACTTCGCTCCAGATCGTGCACAGATGCGGCGAGTAGCTTGTTCGGTTAACGCAGCGATGACGAGCTTCATGCAAGCGATGCGCACTCCGCGATGCTCTAGCGGTCCTGACAGCGGACGGAGGCGCGTTGGGTGGTCGCCTAATAAAAGCGTGCAGTATGGTTACAACCGCGCTACGCTTGCTGTATTGTACACGTGCGGTTTCTCGGCGCCCGCGACCCGACACGCTAACTACGCAACAGCGATCTGCTTTTGCTTCTACAAAGCGGCGCGCGCCTGATGACGGCTTAGTAGCGTTTGCTGTCGGGCTAGTTGGTACATGACTGAAGTTCTTCGTCCCTGCCCGAGCATTTGTGCTATTAATTCAACTTCAGCCTTGAAGACGGCCGCGCACAACGAACCGGCAGCGATCGGCGGCTCAGCGCGTTCAGACTTAAAAAGTAGCGCTGCGCCGCACGCGTGCCCGAGCAGATAGATAGCTGAAGATACTTATTGCGATAAGGTTGTCGGCGATAGGTCGGTGGCCGCCACCTCGCCTTCGTTCTTTCCCGATGCTTACCCGCAAATACGTCGCCGCAATCGCGCGGAAGTCGGAATCGGGGATCGACTGATCTGCGCACTTCTCAAAAAGGCGGAAGACCTTTGGCGGCACAGTCTGGCGTCGGGAAGTTGAGCGGCGCAGTAAAATTTTATGGCACAAAAAGTTATCGCGGTACGCAGGGTACGCACTAACCGGTAGGCATAGGGCGAACCACTACGGCTTAAGCGGTCAGCGAATGCATTGGGCTCTATGGGACTCGGTCGGGGATTCGTCGCAACTACGTTTTAACCGTTAGTACGTTTAATGCGGGTACGTATGTACTGCTACGACTGCTGATTTCACCCATGAAACGTTAACCACAGGAAGAAAAAAGTTAAGACTCAAATTCTTCCACTGTATTTTCTATAAACAAACAGGCATTGACAGCCACACCTACCTGTCGGAACCATGTGCGTGACTACAGTTGCAATACAAACAGTTTTCCCAAATCTTTTTTCCCACAAACTGTATGAGACTAGAACTTGTTAGCAGGAATATGTTTCTGTATCTGATAATCACGATCTTTATCGCCGACTGTGTTTATAATAATGTAGTATTACTGTCCTAGTTTTGTATGAACTTCCGTTACCTTTGAGACTGCTAACCTATTGTGCTTTCACCTTGTTTACCCTGATGTTAACATTGTTTTATACATTTTTTGTTGCTTATTACCGTAAAACATGTAGCACATATAGTCAAACTGTCTCCCATGCGATAATGCCTTTGAGGCGATGCGGTTATTCTGTAAATAAATAAATTTTTAAAAGTTGCGGCAAAAGCCATTGATGGTGACAGTCAGACACCGACAGCTTTCCTTTGTCCCCTGCTGCATGTCCCCATGTTATCCATAAATTTAAAAACCTCACAAGCACATCAGCAGAAGCACAATGTAGCAATCTCACTGGGAAATAAAATGGCAAATGATACTATGACTTAGTGTCTCCCATCATAATCGCATTTCTCAAGCTCAAATTCCACAACTCTACTGCTCCTAGTATCCTGGCTGCAGCTTCATTGCAACGGCTATCCACTTCTTGCCTACACCTATGTGCATACCAACCAATCGGTGCCTCGCTTGCAACTGTGATTTCCCTTTCCGTGCTGTTTTGCTGTCCTACCAATTTTCACTATGCAATATGGGCTGATGTCCATCCAAACATGGATAAAGTGGTTAAGAAATTACTATCACACTAAAATATGACTGCTTGTAACTTGAGCAAGTGCCACAAATGAAGCTATTACAATGCCTGAAGCCGCAGGCACGAAGTTTAGATAAGTCCATTAACTAGCTAATCTGTCACGACGGCTTTTCTGCCCATTCTCCTCACGAGGATTACCTCGAGACAAACTCAGCACAGAACATAAACTGAATGACAGAGAGAAAAGCCAGTCACTGCCAAATGGCGTTTAGTGTGAAAAATAACCACAAAATAGTGCAGGAAAATATTTGTTGGAGGCAAATGTACATGTGGAAAACCGCTACAGTCAGCATCTACTATTTAAAAAGAAGAAGGTCGGGAAATCCTTTTCTTATGTCTGCAATTTTCTCGGTCTCGCTACACCATTCTTAGCTGCATTCTCCTCCCCTTTGCACCAAATCTGCAACTCAGATAGACCACCGGCCAACTGCTCAATGCCCTGCCCGGCCCAAATCTATTTCTACGTCTAAATTTCAACTAATATATCCAGTACCCTGGTTTCTTCCAGTCTTTCTACATTATGCCTATCATCTGTCATTCAGTTACTTTTGCAGCATTTCTTCAACTTAGCTTCAAGCCTATTTATTGACATCCTCCACATTTCAAATCCGTATATCAGTAGCTACAGATAGAATGAAACGGTTGTACACTTTTTTTTTTTGATAACAGCAATAATGAGGCATGCTGGGCATGATTAACCAACTTACTTTCATCCAAATGGGTACCCGGTTCAGGAAGCTAACAACATCCCGGTCCAGGTATGGAAACCTGCCTTCTCGCCCATGGTCAGATATTATGCTGCAAGAAACAGCAGGCGGAAACGCTCGATCAAGCAGACAACTTGATGCACAATTAGATACTAACAACAAGAACACAACAAACAGTGTAAGCCAGTTCCATGCCGTAAAAACCGTTGAAGAGCAAAGCTGTAAGCGCGAAAGTATATGTGATTGGCTAGCAAGATCACGCGCATCATTTAGTATCATCATGATCACTTAGCATCATCAACATTCTGTTTTATTCATTCCCCCCTTTGGTCACATGACCTGCATGACGCCTACTACTACTGCTACTGCTGCTACTACAGCTACTACTACTACTACTACTACTACTACTACTACTACTACTACTACTACTACTACTACTACTACTACTACCACCACCACCACCACCACCACCACCACCACCACCACCACCACCACCACCACCACCACCACCACCATCACCACCACCACCACCACCACGATGACGACGACGACGATAAGAGCACAGCGTAGACTAACACAGCTTCGCTGCAAAAGATAGTAGCACACAGATCCGACGCAAATAAATATGGTTTTCATTTTTAAGGTGAACACGTGTACAGTGCTCATGGATTGAACCATGACATCAAACCATTTACTATAGAGCCACTGGTTTGTGCAATTGCTTGAGACAACCATGTCATGTCAGTATGAAAGTGGCTGCTAAAGACAACGTTGAATCTGATGGAAGCATTCAAGACAAAATTACACCAATACAACATCAACTGAAGACGGTGGAAGAAAAAGTATGTGCTTTGTTTATCCCTAAGTAGTCCAATTTCAATCCACAAGTACTGTGCATATATTTTAATGAGCATATATGTGCGTTACAAACTTCACAGTGATAATGCTTTTCTGAAACTCGGCAGATACACCTATTTTGACAAGATGCAAGAACGTGGGCAGAGCAAAACAGGAAAAAAAGGAAGCATTGCTCCCATTAATGAGTTGTCGCCACTCCCTTGCGTGTCAAACTGTCTACTCAAGCACGTTTGCTGACAGGCTATCTTATACCCTTGACACATGGGTGAACTAAAGTGCTCTGAAGTAAACCCCTGAATTTTGCACTGAATGGCCTTTTAAAGGGATATTGAACAAAAATGGGAAGAACTGACGAAAACATCGCAATTCTACTCGAAAGATGCGACTGTTCCGATAAACAGAGTTTATTTCTCGCATTTTTGAACAGTTGGCTGAATTTTTGGTGGACCGTCGGTACGTGGCGGCTGCACGCCAGCACGGGCCGTGACGTCACATTCACCGCAGTGCATGCAGGGTGCATGTTTCCTGTCCTCCTCTTCCCTTTCTCCACCTCTCCTTTACACTGCACTCTCCCCATTTCACAAAGGCAAAGGCACCGAGGCTGTGGCCCACCATTTAGGGGCTTTACCTCAGCCGGGAGCACTGATCGGTGCCGGTATATTTGTAGCGGTTCTGGGAACCGTAGTGGGAGCTGAGCAGGTTGAAAGGTGCGGCCGATGGCTGAAATTGTTGGCTTGCCCGTTTCCAGGGCATGAAACATCATCAAACGTCACCTCCTCTAGTTCACGGCGCAGCCACAGGACGCAGCAGTTTGTGAAAAATGCATTAACACTTTCCTGTCTGCGCCTATACCCATCGATAGCCCGCTATCGATGGTTTTCAACTTGAAATTTTGCCGCGCTAGGAGCACTTACGGACAGCCAACATCATCCATCGTATAAAACAGGGGCTATTTTTCCCAGTTTCACATATTCGTTTATTTTTTCCGCCGCGGAGAGAGCTTTGAAGTGCCACTTAAGTCGAGAGGACCGAGTGCTTATGCTTCAAACATGGCGTCGACATCGCGCGCCCCTGCCTCTCGGGAACGGCAAATTTCGGCGAGTCAGAATTTTTTTTATGTTGGCAGCAGCGCAGACTCTGAAGATGATTTTGGCTCATCGGCCTTCAACACAGACAGCGAAAGTGTGTCAAACACCCATGGAATGTCAACAGGTATCTGCCAGTAACCTTCGTTTTGATTTCCAAATCAAGTCGTCGCTGCCGCGCTCGTTCGAAAGATAGCTAGGGCATTCTAAAGGTCACAGTTCTTATCTGCGGGGTGTCAACATTGCTTGGGCGGGACCACTTGATGCCGGCTACTGAATTTGTGGAATTCAGCGTGCGAAAACGACCCAGACTGGATCTCGGCATTGCGCTCCGTAATGACGCATGGCGTTTCGTCGGAGCCGGAGATTTCTTCGTGGTCTTCTTTACGTGAAAAATAATCGCCTGGATGTGCAGCTCAACTAATAAATATGCATGAATGCACACTCTTGAGCAAAAGTAACACAGAAAACAAAAGTTTTCTGTGAAACACATTGCACAAACCTGTGCTTCGCTGCATCATGTAACTGCATTGCGCGGTGGCACCATAGCCACTAGGGTTAACGTTTTCTTTTGTATCTAAATAACGACTAGAGATAGAATGCTTATATTCGCAGGGATAATGGATATGGCATTTGTGGTTAGAATGTATATTTTAAAATTTCTTTTGAATTCAACGGGTGCAAACCACCATTGATGTTTTTACAGAGTGTCCTCGTTCTTGTCAAACATTTTCCTAAGAAAGTTTTTTTTTGGGAAATTCTTTAGAAATGTTTGCTTAAATATAATACCATTAGAAAGTGCATTTTTTGTTCTACAAGTTCATATAATATATTAGTATCAATAATATTCTGTGGCAGTAGAAAAATTGTTTACTAGAGTACCCAATATTGGCCTATTTTCCCACGGACAGGAGAGTGTTAACTTTATTATTTTGCTCTAGTTTCTGCCTGAAATGAAGGTTGCGTCTACCAATTTCAGCACCCAAGCTTTCAATTTTGCTGAAAACCTTGGCGGCAGAAATTTTGTTCATTATCCTTTGAAGAAAAGTAGTTTTGTCGCTGACACATAGCACGATACATTCTTCTTAATGTTTTCTATAAGCACCACAGCAAGATTGAGGTCAATGGAGTTACCTAACTGAAACTGACAAAATGCTAAAAAAAATTATCCATCTAGTAAGTACAACACAAGAAAGAAGATATCGTGAAGCGTAAAAGACATGCTCCAGCACTCTAACTCACATACTGATTATTGTGAATGTGGGCACTTTTTTGTCAAACTGCAATTAAATTTTCATTTTGACAAATATACCAAATTATTCTTTCAATGTAGGCACGACCAACGTTGTGACACTTTGCCGACAAAACTGGATGGCTGAAAAAGCATGCAAGGGCAGCCATCATAGCCACAGCTGCCCGATGTAATTGCAGCGACATGAAAGCGACATAATCTGTGATGGCATCAGCCGCGTAAGTTTAGAACTATGACTCCAATAAAGGTTCCCTGTGAAAAAACTTATTGGCCATCTATTAACTCTAAGAAAAATATTTGGAAGCAATAGAATACAGTGGAACCTCGATTATACGACTTTGAGGGGACCACGCAAAACATTCGCATAAACCGGGCGTCGTATAATTGAAAAACTAAGAATATGGACAGTGAAGCTCAGGCTTGCCCAAAAAATGGGTACATACTGCCTGAATGAGCCCACAGCACGACCCTGGACTTCTCCAAGAAAGGTAGATCACATCATTTTTAAAAATGACAGCTAAGCATTTATTTCGAGGAGGTGTGAACAAATCTTTATTCTCAACCTTAGAAAAAAATTTAATCTAATGCGCATCTTCTTTCCTATAAAACGAGTTTGATGATTCGCTGAGCATAAAAACGAAACCAAAACCACGTCAGTAACAGCCTCCCCTCAGAAGAGTCAGATACAGTGTCATCGCCATCCTATGATGGCAATGAAGCCCCTTTTGTTGCAAGTTCGAGTAGCATGATTTCGTGCAGATTATATTTGTTCCCTTGTGAAGTGCAATTGGTGATGAGCTGCTGCTACTACGAACGCTCACATCAAGGGCAAGTTATTTTACACGCTCAAGAAAGCTGCATCACGTCCTTTTTGCATGCTCGAGGCCTGTGACTGCGAGTGCCGCAAACAAAGGGAGGGAGGAGATCTTCAGCTGCATGTCGACCAGAAAAAGTTTCCGCGGGCCGAAAATGCGAACGTATTCAGACATCGAAGACAAGCTTCTCGACTAGCTGAAACTACTCCGTATAGATTGAGCTTGTGATTCTTTTATCTCGAATGGTATCGGAGAGCCATCATAAGATGTGGGTCGGCGTAAAATTTCAACGTATAATCGAGGTTTTTAATACATCCTTTCTGTGGGGGTTTTGCTGCGACCAAACTGATTTGTTGTAAAATGCGGGTTGTTCCAAAACCAGAGGGCGTATAATCGAGGTTCCACTGTAATCACCAAGACTGCAAAGCGTTTCAACAACTTCTCTGTTGTTGATGGCCTGTCGTTTTAAAGGCCTATGCTTTTATGAATGTAACTATACATTTTATGGGTGTAAAGGCCCACATGTTTATATCTATAAAGGCATAGGCCTTTACACCGTTAGACTAATTAAGACATCTCCCTTTCTAGACGGGATCTAGAGGGGGCGAAAGAGCAACTGAATTCAATAGAACAAAAATCTGGAACACCCTACCCCTAGAGGTTAAAACTGCACGCAACTTTAAGCAATCTAGTAAATACTTTTTCATTGAAAACCAGGATATCTAACGAACCTTCATTGATAAACTAGGTGCACTTCATAAAAAAAATATGTTTATCAGTATTATATGTTTTTTTTAATTATGAAATAGTATTGAATGCTGTTCTGTTAAACTCTGTAATTGACCTGTCTGTTTGATTTTTAAACACTGTACTGGAGACTAGCCTTCCTTGGCTATCAGTCCAGATAATTGTATAAGTGTGTTTGTGTGAAGAAAAATAAAGCAGTTCACTTCACTTCAAAAAAAAAAAAAATTCGGCAGATCCCACGCACTGTGGGAATCGATGTAATGCGAAGCAGCCAGCAAAGAGCTGCATACATCGCCTTGCTTGTCTTTGAGCCAAATGAAATCATTCATGCCATGACATCTAGTCCACGATATATCGCATGTTTGCCATGCACGCATGCATGCACAATCTAGTATACACCATGCCAATGAAACGCATATTCTGGTATATACAATGCATGACCTGTCGCTTACGTTCATCACGCACTCGAGTCGTGCCATACCAATTTCGGTATATATCCAGTTAACAAAACGGCCGGAAGCACACCATGACAGTGGCATGTAAATCATACCGTACATGACATGCATAACATGATTCGCATGTTAAGACCTCTGATTTATGTTCGTCATACAGTCACATCGCGCAATATCAATTTTGGTGCATATCAAGCGAGCGAAATGGCCGCGAGTGCACCACGAGTATAGCATGTAAATCATGCCATACATGACATGCATGTCATGGTTTTCATGTTAACACCTTTCATTTATGTTCGTCATACAGTCGCTTCGCGCAATACCAATTTTGGTGTATATCAAGCTAGCGAAACGGCCGCGAATGCACCATGACCATGTCATGTAAATCATGTCGTACATGTCATGCATGTCATGATTTTCATGTTACCATGTCTCATTTACGTTCGTCATACAGTCGCTGCGCGCAATACCAATTTTGGTGTACATCAAGCTAGCGAAGCGGCCGCGAACGCATCATGAGCGTGGCATATAAATCATGACATACATGACATGCATGTCATGGTTTTCATCTTACCAACTGCTTTTCATGTTCTTCATGCAGTCACTTAGCGCAATACCAATTTCGGTGTATATCAATCTACTGAACGGCCGCTAGCGCACCATGAGCGTGGCATGTAAATCAGGTTGTACATGACTTGCATGTCATGATTTTCATGTTACCACCTCTCACGTACGTTCGTCATACGGTCGTGTCACGCAATACCAATTTTGGTGCATATTATGCCAGCGAAACGGCCGCAGTGCATTATGAGCAAGGCATGTAAATCATGAAATACATGTCATATATGTCATGGTTTTCATGCCAGCACCTGTTATTCATGTTCTTCATACAGTCACATAGCACAACACCAATTTTGGTGGATATCAAGCAAGCGAAACGGCCACGAGTGCGCCATGAGCATGGCATGTAAATCATGTCGTAGATGTCATGCATGTCATGATTTTCATGTTACCACGTCTAATTTACGTTCGTCATACAGTCGCTGCGCGCAATACGAATTTTGGTGTACATCAAGCTAGCGAAGCGGCCACGAATGCATCATTAGCGTGGCATGTAAATCATGACATACATGACATGCATGTCATGGTTTTCATCTTACAAACTGTTATTCATGTTTTTCATACAGTCACTTTGCGCAATACCAATTTTGATGTATATCAATCTACTGAAACGGCCGCTAGCGCACCATGAGCGTGGCATGTAAATCAGGTTGTACATGACTTGCACCTCATGATTTTCATGTTACCACCTCTCACTTACGTTCGTCATACGGTCGTGTCGCGCAATACCAATTTTGGTGCATATCATGCAAGCGAAACGGCCGCAAATGCACCATGAGCGTGGCATGTAAATCATGACATACATATCATGGATGTCATGGTTTTCATGCTACGACCTGTTATTCATGTTCTTCATACAGTCACATAGCACAATACCAATTTTGGTGTATATCAATCCAGCGAAACGACCGCGAATGCGCCATGAGCGTGGCATGTAAATCATGTCATACATGACATGCATATCATGATTTTCATGTTACCACGAGTCAGTTATGTTCTTCATACAGAAATGTCTCATCATACCAGTTTTCGTATATATCCCTTCATTTAAACAGCCGCGAGCGCCCAGAGACCATGTCATGTAAATCATGCTGCACATGACATGCGCGTCATGATTTGCATGTTAGGACCAGTCTTATGTTCGTCATGAATTCTTGTCACGTCGTACCAATTTTGGTGTATATGAAATTAACGGAACGGCCGCAAGAGCCTAAGGTCGTGGAATGTAAATCATGCTGTTCATGACATGCGTGTCATGATTTTCATGATATGACCTGTCATTTATGTTCGTAATAAGGCCATGTTATGACACACCAATTTTGGTATACATCCGATTAACGAAACGGCCAGGAGAGCACAAAGTCGTAGGCGGCTAGATAGATAGATGGATGGATGGATGGATGGACGGACGGACGGACGGACGGACGGACGGACGGACGGACAGACAGACAGACAGACAGACAGACAGACAGACAGACAGACAGACAGACAGACAGACAGATAGATAGATAGATAGATAGATAGATAGATAGATAGATAGATAGATAGATACGCTCAAAGCCGCAGAAGTTCGCTAAGAAATGCTTCGCATTTAAAAAAAAGGAGACACTTGTCTGTAGTGTGTCACCTGATGTGAATGCTTTTCCGGTTAGAAGTCGCTTCAGTAAAAGGACTTTAGAGTGCTTATGTGTTACGAGTTACTAAAACGTAAGTTCAATCAGAATGTATAACATTACACAGCAATTCTGAAATGCGCACAATTTAAGAGCTTTAGCTTGGACAAACATTCCAGTCCCTCACCGATCATCCCTGCCTAGGTTCCGCTCGGCTATCCTGTTGAGATCCGTGGAAATTTCTTCGATGAGACCCTCCCAGCCAGAGTTTCTGCAGCAATAAAGGAACAGAACAAGCCGTAGCACCGTAATTCAACATCATGCAAAGGCTTTAGGACATAATTAATGAGAGACATAATTGCCTCTAAAACGATGCACACAAACAACAATGATAGAAACACAACCAATTCATTTCAAGTGTGAAACCGAGAATAAAGGTACAGCTAAATGCATGCGTAGAATATATTAATCATACCTCACAGGGCAGCCACGTTTCAATGTATCTGATCTCTGAAGTGTACAGGTGTATTGATGCATCACGACTGCACCCACTATTTTGAGCTAGAACGTTTCCATTAAATCACAAGCTATTTGACACTCGTGTCAAAGATCTTTATCTTGGGTAACCGTGATTCACATTTGCAAGCCTTGCAGTTCGTGAACATATGTGTCAGTCGGTTTTCTTTTTTTTTATCAAATTTAGATCATTTGCCCAGTTTGTTCACTACTGTAGCCGTCACTCTGTACAACGTAGGACATCTTTCTTTCATCCTTGGTTTGTGCACATCTTTTCAGTCCCCATTATGTCTGTCATAGCGTATATCACTAGACCGACAAGTCATTCCGAAGCTTTAGCACGCACTTGTATTTCATCATGTGTCTTGAGTAGCCGCCCAGCTGCTCATCTGCACCCATTCCCACGAAGACAACCTGCAATGAATGAACATAAATGTAAAGTTCAGTAAGGCATCAGCTAGGGCGTATACAGCAAACAACAAATTTTTCAGACTCAGTTTTTTTGGCATGCCTGATAAAACTGTCACATGGTTGTGACAATGTACAAAGCAGTCATGGTGATAACACTGTCACATGGTTCTGACGGTTGTGATGGCCAAACCAGTAAAGATTACCTCTTCACTGGGCAAACTCTTGCCTAGTCAAACATCCAAGTTGAATCAATGTGAGTGAGATGCTTAATGTCCTCCAAATTTCAGTGTAAGTAGCTACTTCATCACCTTTACCGGCAGCTTGCTGCCACCTTACTACGAAGCTTTTAGTCCTGGGGGAATTCAAATTTCCCTAATAAACATGCGTGACACACAGAATGCTCTCATGATGTAATTGTGCAGCTGAATTTAGCGAAGTTTGTGGAGTTTAATGAAAGAAAGCCACACTCTATTGACTGTAGAAAGCAGAACATGGTTAAGAACTCAAATGGACAAAAATACACTGTAACTAATATTTGGTTGTCCCAATCAAAGACAGGCCGACACACTTGTCCCAAATGTGCCTCTGTTCTCTCCTCACTCTGTAGCTCTGTCCATACTACCTAAAACACGCACGCATACACACAGACACTCCCACTCCTTCGCAGCTATCTTGTCCTCCTTCGCGCACTCGACCTCCAAGTGCACCCAGCTTCACTGCATGAACTGTTATGGTATTTTTTACTGGGAATGGCTGCCGAAATCCTGGAGCGAGCACTCGTACCGCACCAAGCCGAATCTCCCATTGAAACATGGGAACGCTCCGCGTGAGGTCACACCGGAATTTCTTTATGCACACGTCCCATACAGCATTTTCCGATGTATAAAACGCACCTTTTTTCCGATATTCCCGCTGGTGTGTCCCATACAACGGTGCCTCTTACATACACAAAAAGTCATGCGATTCTGCGAGACCAATGTTTCCCATATTTAATTCGCGAGTACGATAAACTGAGTGGGAGAGCATTTGTAAAAATATGTCTAATCTTGTTATAGCAATGAAGCGGCTGTGGTCTTAGACGTCAACTACTTGCTGTTCAAGCAGTGCAGCGACCACTGAGATTATGGCTGCATTAAAAGCCACCACCGTCACACACCCTATTGTACGGTTCGATTGTTTGTTCTTAAACGAAGCATTACACCTATGGAACTGCGGCAATAAATAAAAAAGGTCACCACAACGGTTCATTGTAACGTTGTAGCGCCCACAATATCAGTTACAAAAGCAAAAGTACCACTTCGTTATCATCATCAGTTTCCGTGCGAGATGTCGCTGCAGTCCAGCCGTAGTCGCAGGGTTTGGTTTCCGATCGTCATTTACATTTTGTATGCGTGTGTGTAGGTGGTAACATAGAGTTCCTCACAATAATACCTAGAGGGAAATCTGGCCCCACCGTCTATATACGAATTTCTTAAGGGGTGCCGTTGCCGAGATGGGAATGACGGTATATGTTAGGCTTGTGCGAATAGTAAATTTTAGGTTCGAAGCCAATTCGAAGCGAATAGTGATTTTGGTCGAATAATTTCGAATCGAATTCAAATAGTATATATCACATATTATAAAGAAAAATGAGCATATTTGTCATAACCCAACCAACCTGCACAGCGTTTTTTTTTTAATTGTAACAAGGCATGTGCAAATGTCATTCTTTTTGGTTCAGAGGAAGTGGAAGCAACTTTGAATACATAGTTTTCACATGACATCATATCCGGCGTGCGGGACTTTTGTTGGGCAGTCGCCGCCATCACCGGGCGCCTACGAGCACACGCCGTAGCCACAAAGCCAGCGTGCGGTTGCATCAGCGCACGTTCCGGCGGCATTTTCGCAGGCAACACTGGTGCACGAAATAGAATTTTTGTCCCGGTTACTTCGACGAGCTCGTAGGACCCACCAGAGTGCGTTATGAAGCAAAAATTGCCATGTGCAGCGGTGTGGAACCGTATACACTGCGCATAGGAAGAGACGCGACCACGGAACCCGAGCTACTGCGGTACTGCCACCAACGACACACGTGGATATTATAAACCACCTGGTACTCTCAACCAGCTACATTTCTTTGCAGCAAATGAAGTCTTACAAGTCCTTAGATGCGCACAATTATTTTACGAGTGGGAAGTTGCCGTCACAACGTGTCGTCGTGTTGGCCGAGGTGAGTGTGTAAACAGCTTCTCGCCCAGGCCGCTTCTTGCGAGTGTGCGCGCTTCAGGTCTGTCGCAGTCTGTTGAAGGCTCTCCGTCCCCAGATACTTCACAGGATGTGACACTCGCTGCAGTGGCTGCCGCTTTTTTCGCGGCACGTACCTTGCGTCGGGCGTACCGCGCAGACAATGTTGAAGCCGCACCTCATTCACTTAGGTATCCTAGGTGAAGTGTGGGCGCCCAGTCCGGATTCGTTTCATCCATCAGCTGAGATGGTTTGCCTGCAAATTCGCGAACAGGCTAGTAGCTTATCAAGTGGCATTGCGCGTACGGAAATATGTAAACTGCCCCATAATCTTAGGAGCTTGAGAAATCGGCAGCGCGCGACTCGCAGCCGTAAGTAGCGATAGCTTTATCAAAGTAATTGAAAAGAAAAAGAAGTCCGTTTAAACTACTGCAATTAAAGTTTTACCTGTAATAAAGTGGCGACCACAGATGCGAATGTTGTCCAAGTTCTTCAAGTCTTTCCGATTTATGCGGGCCAGACAAACGTTCCGGCGCCTTTCTGAGAGAGCCCGCATTCTCTCGCACTGCTTGGTGATAACCTTCGGCAAACAAAACATGCCGGTGCCTGACTCTCTGTGGGTCAGTTTCGCAGAAATCTTGCTTCTGTTACGACAGCCGAACATCGCACAAATCGTCATGGCTGTGGCGCTAAGTACAACACTGGAAAATGTGCACGCCAGCTGCCGCAACACGGTAGCCGGGTTAGCCGCATCTCGAAAGGTTCCCGGACATGGCGGCTCAGCAAAGCGGAAGTGGCGGTGGTGACGTTGCATGACGTCCGTGAAAACTATGTATAGTAGCAGGATTTGGCTTTCGGTAGAATGCAAATGATAACCTGTAAAATATGTTACGTTTTAAAATTTACTATACTTGGAGCACATAAGCCGGTAAACAAGTTTTTAAACTTAAAAAATGATGAATCAATGTGAGGGTAATATGTTCATTAAACCTTGAAGTGGGGTTTCGGGCCAGTGCGGATTTTCCCTGGAGAGATGTATTCACAGTATAGCACCCCTCCACTGCAGTGAAACCACCTCTACAAGAGGTTACAAGCGGACAGTGTTGGGCAGTAACTAGTTACTAGTAACGCGTTACCGGTAACTAGCTACTTTTTTCACTAACTTGTAATTGTAACTAGTTACTTTTAAGTTAGAGGAACTTGTAACTGTAACACTGTTACTTTTTTACACAGTAACTGTAACGGGAAATCGCGTTACAGTTACTTTTCCATATCCTCTCCACCTTTCACCTTTCCACAACACCGTTCCCCAAGCAGTTTGGGAGAGACTAAGTTCACGTCCATTTTTTTTTCGACATATATTCTTTTGGTCACTTGAGCTGCTAGCTCTGCTCTTGGTGCACCGGTGAATCATTGGGACGCCAAGTTTAGTCTCCTTCGTCCGAGGATCCGAGCTAATCGTGTTTGACAGGCGGCTAGAAAGCAGCAGAACGCAAAACGGTTGAGAGCCAGAAATACTGTGAACTAGGGAATAATTTTTTTAAAACCCCTTTGGAACTGATTGTAAAAGGTTAACTCCGTCTCGCAGTTTTTTCTCGCCACCCAACTGCGTTCGCGAGCCAGCGTCATCGCATTCTTTAGGTCAAAGCTATGTCCAGCAGTGTTCAAAAAGCTCTGTTCTAGAACGCGTTGCATGAGCTGCTTTAGCAATATCCCGTTTGTCGATCCTTTCCTGCCCGTTTCGCCGATGTTAAGTTGCGTCGCAATCCCCGCATCGTGCTTGTCTATTTTGACGAACACATGTTCCAAGGAGAGCTTTGCGCCCAGCGGACACACAGAGCTCTCCGAACAGGGTCTGATACACCTTGAACAAAGGAAATAGACCCAATGGACGTTGTCTTCACTCGTGACGCACTCCCCGTTCCGCTTCGCATGAGCTTCTGGGTATCGCTAATAAACGTCCTAAGATAATGCTGTCGTTCCAGTGCGTCAACTACGCTTTCCACTTCTAGTGTCCAAGGACATTCATTTTTATTATTTGCAAATAAAGTCCATTTTCACCAACGGTGCATGAACAAATAAACTGATGCAACGAAATGAGGCGTACACAAAGAAGGCTGGTGTTGGGCCACCTCTTAGGCTTCCTTCGTCTAGGGTTTTGCCACGTGCAATTTTGATTACCCGCGCATGCCTTCGTATGTTTTCATTAAATAAATCTTAGCATTTGGTTTGTGATCTATTACATATTTTGTACAGTAACGGAAAAGTAACGACGTTACTTTTCAGAGTAACTTTAACTGTAACAGGTTACTTTTGGAAACTCGGTAACTGTAACTGTAACAGAGTTACTTTTTTGGCTTAGGTAACTGTAACTGTAACACTGTTACTTTTTACTGGTAATGTGCCCATGACTGCAAGCGGACAGTGCGGATTTTCCCTGGAAAGGCGTAATCACGGTACAGCACCCCTACACTGCAGTGAAACCACCTTTACAAGGGGGTTATAAGCGGACTAATATACACCTATTCGTTCATTTCGAATACTTCGAAATTTTCAATAATTTAAATTTGAATTGAAGCGAATTCAAATACTGTATTATTCGTTCGAATATTCGAAGTGCTCGAATATTCGCACAAGCCTAATATATGTGTCTGCGAGGCTCGTGTTGGCTGGTGTTGAGCAAGGCTTCGGCTAAAAAGCGGATACGGATGCACAAATAAAGCTTCTTTAAAACAAAACTTGTATAAATGGATCCTATTCATGCATATTATATTCTAGAATAAAGGTCCACCCACCTGTACGGCATAACCAAACAACGAAAGAAAGAACAGACAAGCACTCGCAGAGTGAACGCTGGCATTGTCGTCTGTCTTCCAAGTTTCCATTCACTACGTTTTTCTCTTCATAAAATTGTACAACGCAGAAATTTTCAAAGTTTAATAAAACTTGTTTCTGTGCAATGATAAAAAACAAAATAGCTTACTACGTGCTCTTTCAGTACGAAATCAACCATTTTGATGCAAGGAACGCGTTGAAGCCAGACGCGTCTTTGAGGTGTCTGGGCTCTTTGTGAATGATGCCAATCCGAGCCAAGTCCGAATCTCACATATCCCAGCATTCCCATGCATACAACAGCTTGCAGCGCCAGTTTTCCCTCTATGTAATTGTAAGAAACTGTAAGGGTGGTAACCGTGAGGCGCGTTAGTTCCTTACGTGTTCCCCCCAGGCCTCGTAAGGCCGCAGAGATATGGTAGCCACCATAATAGAGGCAACGCCAACGATGTGCTTCAAGGTGCTTACAATGCCGCGTAAAGGTTACTCAGAGGCCGACAATGGCAACCCAGCAATGCTGCCAACCGAGGCAGAAGAACTTTTGACAGTGCGCCGGAGGATGTGGCTTCGAATCCAGTGGAATAAATAGTGGTTTTCTGCGCCTTAAGACAGCGTTATATACAAGTTTTATACTGCTGCTTGCAGATATTCAGTGCCGTGCGTGACAGTGCATCTTGCAATGAATGCACTCTACTCTGTGTGTGTCGTTCTCTTTTATCATGTTGACAGAGTTAAAAATAGATGCATCTTATACAAAGATGCGTCTTATATATCATTTTTTCCCGCGAAAGTAGCAAAAAGTAGGGGGCGCGTCTCATACACTGGAAAATACGGTAATTGCTCGGTTTTACATACCACAACCATGATATGATTGAGGCATGCCGCAGTGGGGGGCATCGGATTAATTTCGGCCACCTAGGGTTCTTTAACGTACACGTAAATATAGGCTCACGGGTGTACTTTGCATTTGGACCCCATCGAAATTCAACCGCCATGACCGGTAATCGAACCCGCACCCTCGAGCTTAACAGCCTGACACCCCACGTGCTAAGCTACCTCGACGGGTGCACACATAACTTGACACTTTCGTGACAGCACCTATTCCCATTGATAGTGTGTTACTGATGAACACAAATTCAAATTTTGGCGCTCTTCGAGCACTTTTGGACAGCTAGCATACAAGGGTAAAAGGGTAGCATACAAGGGTAAATGCTAGGACAGCTAGCATACAAGGGCACATCCAAAGGGTAAAAGAAGTATTTTATCGGTTTCGCTCTTGAGTTTCTTTTCTCTGCCGTGGGGGGATTTTTAAAGCTCATTTGCAGATGGGGAGGCACGTGCTCGTGGTTTCGATATGGTGTCGACGTCGCTCGCTGATGCTCCACGGGAACAGCGAATTTTGACGGATCCCGATGAATCTGAGCTGGAATCTCTGGATGACTGTAGCAGCACAGACACAAAAGGTGACTTCGATTCGTCAGACTTCAGTACAGACAATAAAAGTGCATCAAATCACCCCAGAACATCAGCAGGTATCCGCAGGTAAGTTTCACTTTCTTGTTGGGCCGTTATATCGCTGGATTGCATTGATATAAACATATCCGGCGTGTTCTAAAGGTCACAGCTCTTACCTACAGGGTGTCAACTTCATTTGGGCGGGACCACTTGGTGCCGGCTGCACAAAGAGTTGAGTTCTCTCCGCGAACCTGGCCCGGAGTGGACCTTGGCCTAACGCTCCAGAGTTCCGCGAATTGGTTTCTTCGTGTTGCTTTTCCCCGCCGAAGTCATCAGAGAGATATGCAACCACACAAATAAGTATGCGCGGATGCATATTTTCGAAAAGCTAACGTACAGCGAGAGAGATGGATCCTGGAGGGAAGTCACTAAGGAGGAGATGCGCAAGTTCGTTGGACTTCTGGTGTACGCGGGAATCGTCCAAGTCCCGCGCCTGCATTGCTATTGGAGTCGACGACACATATTTCCAGGCCTTCTTCCACCGTCAGTGATGCCACAGGGAAGGTTCAAGGCTTTCCTTGTTTTCTGGAGTGTCTCTGATCCGGAAAAGATGACCGTCACATCGCACGGGAAGCTTCACCGCATGTCTTCCCTACTGTAGTACATGAACAATTCATCCATGCTCCTTTTTCAGTAGCGTTGGAACCTTTCCGTGAATGAGAGAATGGTGAAGTCTAAAGGTCGGTCTAGTATTTGGCCCTACGCGAGGGACAAAGTGGTCAAATGGGGATACAAATTACGGGTTTTGGCATATTCGGAAAAGGGGTACACTGTTCATTTCAACGTATGCACGGGAACATGACTCAGGGTCCCCAGCACCAAGCACAAAAAATTGAAAAATACTGGAACCGCGAACTATGCCACGAAGAAAGGAAACTTGGGTAGAAAACAAATGTTTTCGGCGACACATATGCAGCCAATTCTTGTTTCACCACGTTGAGAAAGTGCTTCGCGCGGTGGCATGATAGGCACTAGTGCTCATATTTTTGTATGTATGTAAATAACTTCTGCACTTACAGAGCTTATATTTGCAGTATTATTTTATAAGGGCCTTGTATTCAAAGTGTATATTTTGATTTTATGTTTACTTTGTGCAGAGAAGCATTGATTTTTTTGACAATTTTTTCTTCTTGTTACATTTTTTTGTTTTGATTATTTTTTATAATATTCAAAATAAATCTGTTGCTTGAAATTAACACTGTTGGAGAGACCAATCTCAGACCCCAAACTTAAGCATCAACCAATTTCTGTGGCAGCAAAAAAATATTTCCAGGACTAGCCCAAAACGACAGATTTTTCTACGGTCACGAAGGTGTTGAACCGGTTGCTCAAGCTATTCCTGCTTCCGCTCTGTACATTTTCGTGTAAACCTTAGACACTGCTGAAATGTGCGACTAAGGTTACTCGCACAATGGCGGAAGTGACGTATGCTACTCGTCCTATTTCTGCCCGAATCCGTGACTTGGTGGCAGAGCACATGAGAGCGATACCGCGCGAAGTGTGTTGCTCTGAAACGACCAGTAGAATGTGCAAACCCACTCCAGATTGACCAGTGAAAAACGGATTCGCCACAGCAGAGCAAGGAATCCTGTTGCAGATGGCCCAGTGAAAAACACCATAAGTGTGGTTAATGCTGCCCCTCTCTCAATCCCACGGTGTTACAAAAGGTGTCTTTTTTTTGTCAGACGCAAATTTGTTTTGACTAGGCCAGGCTATATTGTTGGTTTGCGTGGAGGCTTGTTATCTTACCCTCGCTGGGCTTGTGTAGGGGTCGCCAGAGATCTTTCCCCTGCCACGAGCGGCAAACCAGAGGGCACAGCCGAGGCTGTCGTCCAGGACGGTCTCCAGTGGGTAGATCAACTTGTGGATGTGGTAGGCGCTGAGAGAGAAAAAGCAAAATTCACAAGGCAATTTGGTGGTAAATTCGAGAGAAATCGCGGTGTCACGCGTCTCTGACATGTTGCCTATCTTGGGAGTCGATGCTGCCTTGGAATCAGTGTTTTGACAACACTACTAGTTGCCTCCACTTACATTCAATTTACTTCGTTAACCAACATCAGCCAACAGCAGACACTATCCAATATTAACGCGATAGCGTTAAAGAGCTCGTATCGCAGAAATTGCGCTGTCGGCGTCGGGCCGTTGGTTGTGAGCGAAAAATCATCATCATGTCCGTGACCGAAAAATCGAAAAAGCTGCAAATAAAATAAATAATAAAAATGTTGGGTCCGAATGAGAATCGAACCCAGGCCGTCTGCGTGGCAAGCAGGTGTTCTACCACACAGCCACGCCTCTGCTTGGAGCTGCACTGAAAGTAACTTTCATGCTTCCCAAAAATATGTGTCCTGTATACAGGTGTCACAGTACGAGATGTAATTTCGCAGTAGTATTGCGTGGTACAAGTGTACATTGCCATAGGGCGTCACACCATGCCAATATCATAACGACTTCGTGGTTTAAAGACAGCCACCCATTACAAAAGGCGCACACATTAGTGCGCGTATTCCCTTAAGACCACGTAGTGGGTGCATCGCAACTTCGAAGAAGTTTCTCGCGCATAATTGCTCCTGGTTTAAAGCATGCTACCCATTACATAAGGCACACGCCTTAGTGGGCGCATTCTGTTAAACCCTCGTAGTGTTCGAACTGCGCAGTAGGAACAGAATATCGCTATCGCGTTCAGCTCTTAAAGGGGCCCTCTAACACTCTTCAACCCCCCGTTTTTTACTCGTGGATTGCGTAGACTGAAGTACGGACGAACTAGTGCAGCAAGAACGGCAGCGATAGCGGCACGCAGTACGAAGTTATTCAATTTAGAAAATTCAAAATACAAGAAAAAAAATGCCTGCCCTCAACTCGATTTTCGCGGGGTCACGTGACCACATTTCACTCTCTGCTGTGACGTCGGATGGCGCTCCAATGAAATGGGCTGAAAGCTCTTACGTAGGGGAAGCTCGCACACCATTGTTGCTTCTCCTTTCCAACGTATTGTTGACGTCGTTGCCATAGTAACAAACGTGGTTCCTCCTGACTTGTCAGAACTTGAGCGGGTGCTACTGCTTCGTAGCGAGGCTGGGGAGGCTTTGTCTGCTGTTCCTTAACGACATTCCATGTCCTTCCCTCTTCTCATTCTGAGAAGGGAACTTGTGGAGCGGCATGGGCGGTTAAACACGGTCGCCCCTACGCGGGTTGTTCGGTGAGCAGCCCGACGAGTTACAAGTGTGCAGCGACAACAATTCAACGAAGAGGATTACTTGCACCGTTTCAACAACAATCATGAGCCTACCGCACATGCGGAAAGAGGCAGCTCGCAAACATACAGACGCAAAAAGAAGGAAGAGGGGCAAGCGTTTCATATGGACATCCGACCGGCGCAGGCAAAAAAAAAAAAAGCCAGAGCAACCAGAGGCGAAATGGCAACCGGCGCCTCTGTCGTACTTTGTGGTTGTAGTGATATTTTTTGTTGCGACGGCGGCTATTTGGAGTTCATTGAAAAAGCACAGAAAAGAAAAACGAAACACAATAGTAATCTCAACTTTGATGCAACGCCGTTATTACTTCTAACGTTACATTTATCCAATCATAGGCCAGCGCCCATCTTCGTCATTTCCGCCCGCAATAGTTCTGGCAAGCGCCACTACGCGCTGATGCGGTCAGCAGCGATGTAGCGACCTCAACGCGTGATTAAAATACTAAATAATTTGATATCGGTGCTTAAACTTATGCTAAAATTGTCCCCAGCCATCAGTCTACGCAACCCGCAAGTAAAAAATGGGGGGTTGAATAGTGTTGGAGGGCCCCTTTAAAGGCGAAGCTTAAGCGTCCCCCAATTTTTAGTCAGAATTTGTATTACGTGAGTACATATAGGCTTCAGACAAACAGCATGAACCGCTTTTTCCATTGTGCCCCTCTGCATTAAAGGGACCGACAACAAATTTTTATGATGCCCGTTTTCTTTAGCGCAACGGAAAGCTTACCGGTGAGGGTGTCTAATCATGGAACAGTAACGTGGAAAACGCTGTGAAACATTTCTAATAAATATTTTTCAATCTGCGGCGAATATGAAGTCGTAAACACAAGTGACAACCCATGCTGCAAACAGTGATAGTGAGAGCGGTTCATGTTCGAGCGTGGCGGTTTGCCGCGCATGCGCGCACTCTTCGCACATGCACCGCGAGTCGACATGTTCCACTGGTTATCGCGAAGGCAGCGCCGCGTCTCATCGTGCAACTCCTTTTACCTCGTAAGCAGCACAAGATAGAGCAGGGATAGATAATAATATACATACTCTAATTTTCAGAACTAACTATGGCACGCATGACAGTATCAGACTACGTACAGCAAAAAGTGATCGACTCCATACCAGCTTCAAGGCTCTTCCGCTAGGCTGCACCACGTACCGGTTCTTGTTACTTTTAAACACGATTTAAACAAATAAATCCTACTCACAAGACGGAAAGGATGCTGGAATCTGTCACTATATTTCAGTGTCTTATCATTTTTGCCAGGATCTAACCACACGTTGTGACCAGTTGTCGGTCCCTTTAAGAGTGTGTTGACCTGGGCCACTTGGTATGTCTTGACATGACAGTGGAACCTTAATTATACATTCCCGTCATAGGGCGACCCACATCTCATGACGCCAGTTTGGGCCCAGCGAAAACCCCATAGAAATAATGCATTACAAACCTCCATTAGTGATATAATTTTACGCCGATCCTGCCTCATACGATACCTCTCTGGTACAATCCCCCCCAAAAAAGTACCGTAGTTGCATGAATCTAACTTTCACCCAGTTTTCAAAGGTCCAAAATGAAAATGCACCTGTGTGTTATATAGAATTGACATGCCCCTACGTTTACAAATAGAAAGGGAGAGAAAAACAAGAGTACAATTCGTCTTCATAGAATAGGAAGTTCATTCTCCTGGCAGTTCACCTTCTTTTGTGAGGCAGCTTTCCTGGCTTTACGATTGTTTCTGGATATGCCTCAAACGTGAGCATATTCAAGGTCTCCTAGGCAAGCTTGACCAAAGGAAGTGCACGACAGATTCAATTTTGAAAATAAACATTCACTCACACCTACTCCAACCGAATGTTTAAGTGCTATTTTTTAAAATAATTTAGTCTGCCTTCTTTGGAGCAGGGCAGGTCCGTTCAAACAAGGCAGGTTCGATCGAAGCAAAAGTAGTCAACAAGATCGGACTCACCGGTCAAACTGCAGCTCTTCTTTATTCACATCAATCTGCAAACGTAACCACAGAACACTATTTAGGGCAGGCTACTCTCTGGGTTGCGCATAATTTATCCTCTTCAGGCACTGTGCACATAACTGTGCATGCCAAGATCTTCAACCAAAAAGCACTTATGAAAATTGGGGTGTTATGTGTGCAGAATAAAGAATAAAACAAATTCTGTCCATGAGACGGTGTTGCGCATTTGCTGTCGAAAGCGCCCCTGAAATGCCCTTTTCATGACGTGACTGCAAAGCGGGCAAGAAGCCGAACGTGAAGCGAATGCCCGCATTAGAACGTTTCTTTATGTTTTTTAGTCACGGGGAAAACCTTACGTCAAGCGTACATCAGAGGGCAAACAATTAAATTAAAAAGGCAGAATTTTAGCCGTGGTGATAGCAGAGTCGCTGGCAAACCGGAACCGAAGCATGAATTGGAGGAAAAATAGGACGTGACCATCCACCGCTGGTTTTGCACCAATTTGGAGTTACTCCTGCTCTGTTTGTGTGCTAAGCAGCTCATCTGTTCTTTCTCCTGCGAGTTCATCGCGATCAGCGGGTGGTTCGTTTCGTGACCAACACATGTTGTGAGCAACATTCACAGCTCGAAAGCTGCAAAAAATTGAAGATCGAATGCAATCGTCACAGAACAGCGTCGTGCTGAAGAGGAAGGCCCTAACCGCACAGCAGATCACTTTGATAATTTATTTCGACTATCAAAATAAATAACAATGTGAAATCTTTGAACTCATTTTTCTCATTTCGCACTTTTTGGGGAGAACGAGCCTGTCAAGGAAAACTATAATTTCCAAACTGCAATGCCATTAGCTGCTCACAAGGTTGTTTCTAAACTGAAATTTTGTCAGGAACAAGATAACAAGATACGATACAGTAGAACCTCATTTATACGTTTCCGAAAAAAAGCGCGGAAAGTAAACGTACGATCCGGGAAAACGTACGATCCGAATCAAGTAAAAATTGAGGCTTACAAGCCCATATTGAGGCGCAAGGGCAAAAAACATTTATTTCTAAAAGAACATGGAGGGAGTCTTCGATTTTCGAACTCCTGGCATCTCGCTGGCAGCCAGAGGTCAGCCAGCTAGTTCTGGTCCTGATCAGAAATAACGTCGTGGTCACGTGTGCTGAAATCCCAAGACAACCCGAATATTGCAAAATCGAACTCTGGAACAACCAGCGTAAATGTAAAGAAACGCTACCGCCATGTCAGCAGACGAAACTTTGCGCCGCATGAGCGTCGGTTCTTTCTGCATTGTCGTTTGGAAATATGGGGCTAGGTTTTCCGGAGGGCGGAAGTGCGAGCATACGCATTTGGGATACGATCACGTACTACGTTCGAAAGATCACGCGTGATCTTTCGGCGCCCGTGACGAAAATTGCCGCCCCGCTAAAGCCTTAACAAGCACACTCTTTGCAGTGCACGTAACAATCGCGGAACAACACTGTTGTGTCGTACGACCCCTCGTGGCACGCGGAAACACCTGTGCAGCAAAGGTCCCCGTACATGCCACTGGGTGGAGCTGGGTCTCCCCCATGCCTCTTTGCTATCACCAATCCGGCGTGGCCGTGCCGGTCATGTGACCCGTGCCTTGCGGACCAATAACCTTTCTTCTCGCTCCTTAAAACCGCCTGCAATAAACGCGGGAGAGCAGTCTCCCGTCAGTCTCGCCGAAGCTTGGTCTCTGCGTCGTCACTCCGCGCGCCCTCCCGTCGTTCGGCCTCTCCGTCGGCCCGCCGCGGGTTACGCCGCGCTCCTGCCCTACACAACAAACACGATTTGCGAAATCTCGCGAAGGTGATAAGCGTCCCCGAAAGCGACAGCTGTTCGCGGCTATCGCATACTACGTCGCACACTCGCGCTGATCAGTTTGCGTTCTGTCTTAACTTGAGACATGCGCTGATAGGTTCGCCACCACTCGTAATCGCACCATCTCGCACGGCGGAACGGGCTTTGAAAGATAACGCCCGGCATAAAGGCAACCGAAGGTGAAGTCCCCAAGCGCCCACACTGCAATCTGTCAAGACCTCACAAAGATGGCGGCGAGTGCGCATCGTCTTGTTTTGGCGTCTGATAACCAGAAACCTCCCAGATATCTTCCTGAACAAATTTTTTCTGGCAGCTTCTGACAACCCGCTGGTAGGCACATTTGCCCAGCCAAAGAAAAACAAATGCCGACTGGAATTGCACCGGGAGGAGCAACCCGAAAACGAACGCGCTCCGAGAGAAAAGTGTGGGGGAAATTATCGGCCATATTCACAGCACACAATGGCGGCGTTGCTATAGTTACGAGTCACAGTAGGGAGCCTTCATACACACATGCCTCCTGCCCGGTTGGGCGGCGTGTGTGTATGAAGGCTCCCTATGTCGCAGCGTGTTGTGCAGCGGCGGCGATGCGACGGTGGCATGTGCGTTTCCGTAGGTCTTGTACCGAACCGTGGTGGATTGGAAGAGCGACAGCCTCCATTCTTTGGGCCGCATTGTTAGTTCCCCCGGCTGTTGTTGTAGCCATCGGGTCTGAACAAAAGTGTGTAGAACGAGTGTGCATCTATGTACCGTGCTACGGATGAAGGATTTGCAATGCTCAGCAAAATCGTGCCAAGTGCTACACAAAATACTTTTTTTAAAGCCGTTTGAAGATTTTGACGGCCAGCATCGCCGCCTGCCTTCAGGTCGGTGTGTGGTCGAAAGCAGCGATCAAGCAATTTGGAGAAGACACAGAGGGGACAATCGAGCAATTCAGAAGAGACGTGGAGGGGATAATTGAGCAAAGCAGAGAAAGCGCGGAGGGGGGAAAGGCACTGCGGAGAAGTTGCCGTCACTGAGCGGCGGCTGTCTGCCACTTCATGCTTCACAAGTACACGAGAGGGCCCTTTTTGCCCACCTGAATGAGAGTTTCTAAGTACAAAACGTATTATACGACCACAGTTTTCCGCGGTGCTGAACGTTGCTGCCGAATATGTATTCGTATTTTCTGGGAACATATTACACACAGCTGTATTGGGTTATTTTTAATTTTTGCGATTTCGAGCGTAGGAGCCAGGAAATCGTACTTAGCGGGAGCGTATCAACGAGGTTCTAGTTACTTTTCTGGTTCTCAACTATTTTCTAACAAAAAAAAATGTTTGACATGCAGTGACAAGGGAAAAAATGATCTTCGCTTTTAGAGTGACGGCATTTTTACAGAAACATCATAAAATATTAGAGCTGTGCGAATAGCAAGATTTTGGGTGCGAAGCGAATTCGAATATTGAAGTGTGAGTGCGAAGCGAATCGAATATTTTTCTAATATTTCTCGAATATTTCTAGAATATTTTTCTAATACTTCGAAGCGAAATTGCAGAAAAAAAACAGTTAGAGAGGATCCCTAAGAATATTCTTTTGAGATAGCAACATGAAAGTGCTTCTTTTCGCTAGGCTGATGAAGCACTGGCGGGGTGGTGTTTCATAGTTGTCTTAACAAGAACGAGGCAACGTAGAAGCCAAATTCTATTTTGTACATGATTTGGTGCAACCAAAGTGTTGCCGACAACACTTTACACGTGATAGGCAAAGATGCCATTTCCTCAGCCTCTCCTCCTCTTTCAACTTCTGTGGAAGCCCAACTGATGTGGCGGACAAGGGTGTGCTCCCTTAAAGTCCAGAGTTCCAAATCTGCCTTGTAGACGTCGATATATAAGAACATCTGAAATTTTGGATGCTAAAAAGCTTCGACTTCAAATATTTCGGACTTCCTGCCTAAATTTCAGGCCCAAAACAGCATTAATTGAGCCCCCACCTCTGCCACATCTTTCATCTCTATGTTGGAACCACGGTTTTTTCTTGAGTTAGTATATTTGCGGCCATAGCAGAGCTTGAAAGGCAGCTTTGCCTCAATACCACGGTGTAATGAGGTGAAGCATACTGAAAATCTAGGGACCACTTCTAATCTGACGATAACTGTGTCTTGGCAAAGTTCGACCGTAACGGAGCTTGAAAAGCAGCTTTGCCGCAATACGAGAGTGTAATGAGGTGAAGCATATTAAAAATCTGAAGGGGTCACTTTCAATCTAACGTTGACTGTATTTGTTTTTGGGAAGTTCGAATAGTTCGAATAGTAAAATTCCAGTGCGAATCGAATCGAATAGCAAACACTATTCGAAAAATATTCGGAATTTCGAATATTCGCACACCCCTATAAAATATACATGATTGGCCTTATCCTGCACTACAAACTATCCAGAAGGCATTTACTGCTAATTAATTGCTACATATTCATTATCATTGAAATGATAGTTTTTCTAAATTGGCATACATGATTAATCACTGTAACAGCCATAGTTTTTTTTTTGTATTCCAGCTAGTATGCTGAAATTCGAAATATGTTTTAATAACATGAAGATAAGCCATCCCTGAGATTTTCATCAAAATTAGTGCAGCAGTTCAGAAGTCAACTGCGTCCTTCCTTAAGTCCAGTTGTGCACATCATGAAGCACTTATCAGATCTGTGCTGCAAGCTTGAATAACACCTGCAAAGTGTTTTAGTAAAATGAGTAGAAAAGTCGGGCGTTTTCTCTCCGTGCCAGCAAGTCGTCGCGCACCAGATTTGTACCTTTTGTCATTTGTCACTTCTTACAACGGACATACATCTCAAGTGGTTAGTTAAGCACTTCCCAAGAACCGTGCATGAAATGCACAGCTGAACCTCGCAACAACCTAATCATGAACCTCGCAACAACCTAACCTACTACGAGAATTTTGTTAGCATGCAATAACACGGTACCAAATGGGGAAACGGCCAAAAAAAAAGTTTAATGCCAAAGCTCAATTAGGTTGCCATGTAAACTCTTATTATGTAGTAAACACACAAATTTTCGTAGCATGGCATGTATTCCATTGCGACATTATCAAATAAATTTTAGGTTCGAAGCAAATTCGAAGGGAATAGGGATTGCTTTGCGAATTAATTATTTTGTACTGCACTTCTCCTGATGTCACCTGAAAGTACTACGGAAGTTCACTTATTTGTACTGCCCCCTCTTACACAATGCCTCAACGGAGGCCTGTAAGGTATTTTTATATAAATAAATAAACAAATAAATAAATAATTAGATAATTAAATATACAAGAAAGTGCTTCACCGTTATTAGGCACGCGTTTATACAAGAAATTATTGAATAGACGTCAGGTTCTGGAGTTTCGCAAGATGCGTGGCGCCACCTGTAGGAGCAGTATTGGGTAGTACTACAGTAGAACCCCGCTGTTACGTTCCTCACTGCTGCGTTTTCTCGGCTGTTACGTCGTTTTCCGCCGGTCCCGGCATAGCTCCCATAGGATACAATGTATTGGGAACCCCGCTGTTACGTCGTGACTGTCGGACCGTTCCCGTATCATACGTCGCGAAGTGCGCCCGGAGCCGACCGAGTGACTACCAAAGAGAGCGGCCATGGTGCATTTTCACGCAGCTTGGCCTCGTTTGACCGTAATATTAGCCGCATGAGAGGCGCAAGCAACGGAATCTTTCAATTGATGCAAACAAAAGCATGGCCTTCGAGATTCAAATTGCAAAGATGGCGTCTATGACGTAACTGCGCGCGAAAGCAAGGCCTTCGAGATTGGCATTTACTATTGACAAAAGCATAGCCTCTGAGATTTGCATTGCACAAACATGGCGTGTATGACGTAATTCCTTGCGAAAGCAAGGCCTTCGAGATTGGCATTCACTTCTGCCATTGCGTTGGCGTAGACTCATCATCATCGTTATTTGTCGGAGAACGGGAGGAGTTCGAGCTGGTTGGAGCTCGCATGGTCGTGCGTGCGGTTCGCGGTCGGACTCGCCGCGCCGGTCGTGATAGCGTGTGCTTAGTTCTCTCATGCCTACAGCTGTTGGTGTTAAAAAAATCACATACGTTGATTACATTTCTGTGGATAAGGCCGTCCTACGCTCCGCGTTTCTATCCATCGACTAGATCGCGGCTGAGCGCGCCAATTTTCGTGCTGCTCGTAAGAATTGAAATAAAATTCTGTACCACTAAATATTTTGCCGTTTTTCCTGTTTTTCGGCTCTTACGTTTCCCGTCTCTTACGTTTATTTCCTACGGTCCCTTCAAAAACGTATCAGCGGGGTTCTGCTGTATAAAGACAGACTCCCTCGCACAGTTTGTTGTGGGACCAGGTCCAGCTAGCGAGTGTGAAACAACAATTGAGCTTAATATTGCACGTGTTTGTGCATTTAAAGGGACACTAAAGAGAAACAATGAATTGGTTTAGATTGATAAAGTGTGCTCGGAGAACTCTTGTGTAGTTTATTTCACCACCATAGGTTTATTATTAGAGGAGAAAACCAAGTTCAAAGTTTCATTTTTACATTTCGCGCCGAACTTTGTAATTCGTGACGTAAAAGACTTGAAAGAGCATTTAACGTATTTTGGCGCCACTGGCTCGACGAAATTTCCACAAACTCGTTATGTCAAGTCTCTGGCCCCCTCAGAGGACAACGTACTTCGATTTAACCGATTAGGAACTACGTAGGCCCAAGCAGGCGCCGTCAGAAATATGTGATGTCACGGCAAATGGTGCGGGAATTCCAAGGTGGCGTCGCCACCTGTATTTTATTTTTTCGCGTTTTCTCGCCTATTAAGTGTCTTCGCGCAGAAAGCGTGGTGTTTTTGTTATCACGAAAGACTACTTTACTAATGCGAGAAAAATCGTTTTGCTCTTTAGTGTCCCTTTAACACTCAGAAAGAGAGCTGTGAATTTCTCTCCGCTAGTTGGACACGGCACCGAACCACCATGATGTGCTTGCTGGATCACTCGCCAGAACGACGGCAAAAACAGCAGCAGACGAGACCGCTCCACACACTACGAAGAAACGCCGCAATTGACGCTACTGTTGCATTGTGAATTGCCACTGACGTAAAGGACTGAATAACAATGTTCAGTTTTACCGATTTACATAGTTGTTGTACGAAGCAGGAAGGCGAGAGCGCTGGATATGGGCCGTTGTGAGTGTGTTGGGGAAGTGAAGTACCCGCGTTCTCCACAGCCAGTCGCATGAGGAAGTGTGATAATGTGGCTCTGCCGTTATAGTTTTGCGTAGCCCTGACGAAGAACCGTGGTTACCTTGATTATGAAGCTCAGTAGAGGCTCTGACCGTGGTGCATGCCGCTCTGACCGTGATGCGTGCTGCGTAACATGGAGTGAGCAACTAGAGGCAGACTGAAGACGTGCGATACGCACGCCGCGACATCCTGTAATCTGAGTTGGTCGTCACCACGCAACATTGTGCACGTACGTTTTGAAGGCTCAGTGTTACGGTTCTGACTAGCTAACATATGTGTCATACAAGTAAATCGCAAAATTTTGGTTGTGACCACCTTCAGGTTTGTTTTGCCCGTGGCCTCCGCGATTGTCGTAGCTATCTCAGAGGCCATGGTTCTGCCTTTGGGTGTACCCCACGAAAGTGGACACGCACGTGTCCCCATTCGCAGTATATACAAACGGAAGACAACTATCAACAGACCGTTTGAGGATGCGTAATAAAACAGTCCAATGCACAAACAGTGAGACATGAAGAGAGAATGCAACTGAAAAGGCGAAAATCACCGGGGCCATTCGTACTTAATAAAGCGAGCTTTGTACCACTCATTGTAAGATACATAGCTAAGTAAATTGATCGTGCATGTATTTGATCGTTTTGGCATTACGTATACAGTCAACGTCCGATTTTTCGGACCCCCTGGGGACCGCAAGATCGTCCGAAAAATCGGGCAGTTCGAAAAAACGAATTCATGCTTTTTTATTCCGCTCAAGCGGTAATGCCTTCCAGTACAATTATCAGGCATTTTGGTGCGTGCCCAGGTTCTCGCAAATACATTCGGTACCTGCCGCGAACCGCGCTTAACTGCGTGCCAACCGCCACTTGCAAGTTTGCATCTCGTGATGAGCGCCGCTGATGCCAGCAAAGCGCAGGATAGATTACGGCCCTCTCGCATGGAGCGTTTGGAAACGATGACGCGGAACACAAAGACTGTGGTGGGAGAGCGGACGACTCATCCGGCTTTCCCCTATGCGTGTGCGCATGTAAACGATGCATGCACACATTGCCAAATTTCCGACGATACGCAGCATTTGCTGCCGTGCGAAGCCGATCGTTTCTAGTTGTGTGCAGCACATCGCCAACTAAGCCGACGCCGTCACTGTACTGTTGCTGTATCGTACGCACGCATTTATCATGAAAGTGTTCGTGATGCGCACTTTGTTCCTGACCGCACACGGGCGCGGCAATGGCGAGCTGGTTTCATCCGTGAAGGCAACGCGTCCGTGCGGCGCACTTAGCGGTCTTGCACAAAGAGGCAGCATGAATGGCGGCGCGGCGCGTTTGGGTTTTTGCCTATTAAATGCGTGCAGTGTGCATACAACTGCGCTAGGCCACATGCACTACCGGGCAGTTAACTGAAGATGCTTATTGTTAGCATTGTTAGCGATTAAGCCGTGATGGCGTGTTTGCCAGCTGCCGTCATCACGCCTCCGTGCATTTCCGCAGCTTATCTGCAAATACATCGCCACACGGCGCCGTGATAGTGGCCCCTTTGAATTTCTGGTCTGCTTCATTCCATAACGCTTTGGCATTGCGGCATAGCTGACTTTCGGACTCTGCTACTGTTGCAAACAGATCGACTCGCGAAAGCGCTGGTTCGAACCTACGAGATGATAGACGCGGCAGAGGTGGGGGCTTCAAATAATGCCTTTCGGACCTGCAATTTGGGCAGAAAGTCCGAAAAATCGGACGCGGAAGAGTTTCAGCGTCCCAAATTTCGGACGTCCTAATACATTGATGTCTATGGGGCTGGTGACGGTGCCGCGAAAGCGTCCGAATTTTCGAGCATGTCCGGAAGATCGCACGTCCGAAAAATCGGCAGTTGACTGTATATACCAGATTTTAACACATTTGGGTGCTAGACAACAGACGTCGGACGGCTTGCCTTGAACTCTATGTTTTCCGATGCTCGCTTGTACTTGCGAGCTGCAGCGCGCTGGAATAACTAAAACTTGTTTTGCATTGTACTCGCAGTTCGCTTTGATCAGCTTCCTTTGTTTCTGAAGCGTGGATTGGCGGAAGAAGCTTTCCAGGTCCTTGATTTGCACAAAACCGCGCCTCGACACCAAAAAAAGAGGAGGGGGGGGAGGTTCTATTGTGTCCTATGGACATTCGCTTGCGGTTGGCTGTCTTTGTACTACCCAGTTAGCGCCAGGGCTGCGATGAGGGCACTGGTGGCGGTGTTTTTCGCAGTGCCACCTGGGCAGTCCAACGTCTATATAATGACGCTGTATTTGCATCAGATACATCTTCATTCAATGGCATTAAACTATTGCAAAAAAAAAGGCATTACTTCAACGAGGTTCCACTGGCGCTCAGGAAACGCTGCACAGAGCTCATCAACACCGAGCTTGGCACTGAGACGGTCAGGCGCGTCAAAAGACTTGAACCACTTCTTGGTTTTGCTCTGGCTGTCAATCATGTGTAGTTGATGCTCGAATGCAACATTCAGCAGGTCTATGGGGCAGGACCTGGGGAGAACCCTGCAATGCAGCAGCAAAACTCGTAAGGATCAAATGCATGGCTTGTGTCTGTGGCTTGAGAGAGGAACTCATTTAATCACCATTATTAGTAAGTATTGTTGAATTGCACGGCAATATACTGTTTATTCTACACAATCCAGTGCCTGAACTACAGTAAAACCTCGTTAATTCAGAAAATTGGATAATTCGGACGTGCTCCCTGGTATGCATTTAATGGAATCAAACTCTCGTTAATGCGGTCATATTTGGCCACAACTCGGTTAATTAGGACGATCCTTGGAGTGGGCCTACGGCGAAGCGCCGCAAAAGTGCAAGGTAAAGGAACGGAAACGGCGTTCGCGGACAACTGAAACAGCCACGTGCTTTCAGAAAGGCGTGGTCGCCACCCACAATCTCATTGTAGGTACGTAATGAGGTATGGATTCAGAGTACGTTTCGGAATAAAAAACAGGGGTCAACTGAGTCACGTTGACACTGTGAGTGAGGTCGGAAATGACGGAAATTGCGGCTTTTGCATTGCTGTTATGCAAAATAAGTACTGGACTATACGTATTCCTCAAGAAAATGAAAGTGCATTGAGGTAATAGACATTTATTGATTGTTTTCTTGATACTTTCGACAATTCGGCATTCGGTCAATTCGAACAGTTTTTCTGGTCACGCGAAATCCAAATTAACAAGGTTTTACTGTATTAGTGAAAACAAACTTAGAACTACTTTCATAGTGAAGGATAGTTTTAAACCATAAAATAGTTTATCTTCTGTACCATGGCCAATTCAAAATTGCACAGTCACGTTATTTACTTCACCCTTTCCTAGACTCATCAGAACTAACCACAGTAAAATCATTCGACAACTTTTAAGCCACATTAATGCACACAAATATTCACTATTTCTCTCAGCAATCTCTCACTAAAACAACTTAACTATTTCCGTTGTGAATTATAATATACTACTGTAGAGTCTTTTGTTACTAATGTTCAAACCATTCATATCTGTTCGTGATTGCCTTTTTTGTTTTTGCCTTTGTAACCACTCCTGCCAGGGGAAGTTTGAGCGAGCAGTATGTTAAAGGGGTACTGACACAAAATTTCGCGGCCGAGATAGCCTGCTGGATCGATTCCCGTGTACGTGCGTGTACCATCTGCAAAATATCGACAGCGAATAAAGCTTGGAAGGTATTTTATATGAATTTTGAAGTTCGCGAGCGCGATCCAGCATTATAGGCCGCACCTAGTGCATTGACACCCTCGGAGGTGACCCGAGGTGACCCCCCTACTTCCCCTACGTAACCGTTGCAGCCGGTACAACAAGTTGTGATGACGTCGTAGCCGCCATTTCTGTTTTGACGCGCTTCCCGACGAATCGTTCCTCGCCAGCGGGTCAAACCTGAAGTGATTCGCCACGTCGAAAATTCCTTCCATCCCCGCCGCAAGAAAATTGTCGCCATCAGACGACAATGAGCCCGACGACGACAGACCGCGCGGAAATGCGTTACTGTTCTATGTGCTCACGTGACCAAGCGTTTCACTCGCTAGGTGGTGATAGTTGCACCCGGCGGTTCGTCGTTTTCGAAGCTCTGTCAAACCGAAACTGAGGCTGTGTCTGTAATGAGGAGCTTGTAATTAATTATCTGTCGCGCGCTGCAGCAAACAATGTGCCGTGTTATGACTAACAGGCCCCCAGCAACACATTGCAGCAAAAAAACGCGGGGCAAAAATTTTTGTGTCAGGACTCCTTTAAAAAAAAATTATTTAATCAGAGTAGTAAACTTGTAAGTATTTGTAAAAATTAATGACTGATAGATTGTCAGTACTGGCGTACAGCCTCCAGCTATAAATAAAGGGATAATTAGATTACTCTGGATGCTGTATTAGCTGCATTAAGGAACTACCAGATTTATGCATATTGCTGAGTTACACAGTTGGAGAAAAGAAAATGATATTTGATATTTCTTATTCCAACTTCAATTTTCAGTCACTTCCTGTAAAGACACTTTCTGCCTATGTGAAAAATGCAGCATTGACAGACACTACATACAGTAGAATCTCAATGATACGATCATGGCTAATACGAATTTCTGGGTGACACGAATATTCTTGCGGCCCCAGCCAAGGCCTACAGTGTGCTAGAGCACGGTTGTTGCGAACCGGTTTTAACCCGCAATGGTTGGTACGAAGGTACACTGCCTCACAGATACAAACAGCTGCTGCACGTGCAGCCACGAAAGTTACGGCATTCACGCATGGGCACAGGAAACTGACACGTGAGACATATAGAGAGATAGAAACGGCCAAAGTGAAGTGCCTTTAGTTCCCAAAGAAATGCTTCGCATTCAAAACACAAAGGCAATGAGGTCCCACCGCAGGAAGCATGGCACGAAAGCACCTTCAATGATCAGCCCATGCCAACACAACAGAACAGCTTCGAATATTTCAAAATATAAGAAATTTTGAGTTCATTTCAAAGCAAATTCTAAAACTGCAATATTAATTTCAATATTCACACCGCTCGAATATTCATTAATAAGAGAAAAATGGATCACGTGCTAAATTATTTCTTTGTTAGACGCAACTTAAACCCACAGACAATGAAGACAAAGAAACTACAGGAGGCCTTACTTGTAGTCTTTTAACTGTAGTGCAGTAGTTATGATATAAATTTAAAGCAAGTAAAGTGGACGAAAAAACAACTTGCCGGCGGCAGAGACCAAACCCACGACCTTCGGTAACACATTCGATGCTCTACCAAACTGACCTACAGCGGTGGTCTTCCTCCCATCCACTTTGTGGAGTATTTATGTGCACGTAAACCTGTAAATGTTAGCCAGCGCCACTTGTCTTTTCATCCACTTTAATTTCTTCACATTTACATCCTAACTGCTACACTACAGTTAAAAGACTACAAAACACATCTCCGATACCTTCCTTGGCGTCATTAGGTTGAATAACTGTTAAATCACTCATACGACGAACCAAGCAATTCGTTAACTGACCAATCAGCTGGTCAACTGGCAAACGTAACAAACGCACCTGGCACACATCGCAGCGATGACCATAGAGTCCAGGCCACCAGAAAAGAGAACTGCCACAGACGCGTGGTTGCACTGTGGGGTGTCGGCGAGACCCTCGCGATGCTTGCGAATGCACCTCTGGCACACCAGCATGTGGTTAGAGAGGCGGCGGCGCACTGCTTCAAGCAGCACACTATCCAGCTGAGACAAGGCGAGTAGTATCTCTTGGTGCTTTTCTACAACCTGCATGCAAAAAAAAAAATGAAAATGTACTCTTACCGACACGTGCACTAAACCTCTTTATAAATGAGCTTCATCGTAGATATAAGACTACACTTATCATAAGCACATTCGCTAACAACAAGGAAAATGTGTAGTCCTGTACAAATATTTGAGTAATTTGAATATTCGAATTAATATTACAGTACTCCAAGCGGTTTGCTCGCTAGTTAAAATACTTGACTTTGGTGCATTTCCAGCAGTTGAGCAATATCGAAAAAAACATGCAGACACCGTCCTTTTTCCTTCCAGTGTTTGCACATTTTTTTCTTATTTTGCTGGAAATGCATCAAAGTACAGCACTCAAATACACTTCAACATGAATCTAAAATTTCCAAAATTTGAAAGTATTTGAAATGAACAAATAGGCGTATTATACCAAATATAGGTAGTCTGAAAAAATCATTTCAGTTCAAAATCGCCCCACTATGCTGTGAACCACCTATTCAAGGGAAATCTGCACTGCCGCGAAGCCACACTTCACGATTAAGTGTCCATATTTTCACAGACAAAACCACACAAGACCTTGGTTCGGCACTACAGGTCTGTTTTCTGAGACACCTCGTCGTTGTCTTCTTCAGCAATTGCGCTGAGCTGCTTTCAGTTGTATGAGGGTCGTGGTAATACTACCTGCATCCCGATTATTTTTTTTTTGTAAGTTTAAAAGAGTGTTATACAGGCTTATATGGTCTAATTATGGCAAATTTTAAAACATAACGAATTTTATCACGTATAACTTGCACCCTACTAATATTCGAATCCTGCAACTGTTTGAATTCACCTCGAAATTATTTGATACTAATTACTACCATATGCTATGACTTAGAACCAAAAAAGTTACATCTGCACGAGCCTAAAAATTTGCGAACAGGATCACGTGAAAGAACAAGAAATGAGGTTCCCACAAATTTGGATAGCATACTGGTGGCTTGCTGAACTACATTCACAAACTGCAAATTTCACAGGATTAATGGCTTACAGCTCAACCAAGCGAGGCTGCTTGCCAAGATTTGTCCAGAATATGCGTTCCCGAATTGGTGCAGCCAAGTGGTTGAAATTTCTGCTTTAAAACACGAAAAACAAATTTCAGCTTTGCTGTTATTGATATTGTGCCTGATCTTGCATTATTTTTCTTACTTCGAGTAGAAAGCTCATTAAGGTAAAGCATGGGCAATCAAATTCCACATAACCTTGAAGCAACTGCCGCAGTAAGATCAAAAGACTGTTTTTGATCAAAGCGGTGCCACAAGTGAATGCCCATAGTTACTGTGAGAGAAGACAAAGATCTGTGCGGCATGTGACCAGAAAGAAGGCTCCAGCTTCGGGGACAGCAGCGCGGGCATGCTGCTCTAATGGTCAGTTAATGCTGGCCATGCTAACACTTACAATTAAAAACAGGTGATGGCCTGGATCTGACTTGACTTTTTTTCTAATGACATGACAACAGCAGGCTCACAAGAACTGCAGTTCAACGTGTCCCTGCCCTAGAAGCAGTCTGAAAAGGCTGTCGGCTTGTTTGTCAATTTGGAAGCTCTCCTGACTTAGAATGCCGTTTACTATCCAGCCCGTCAACTGCACGAAGCTCTTGCGTATGTCTTCCCAGCTGACAATCTTTGTCCCGTGAGACTACCTACTCGAGCACATCTTGAGACGACTTGGCCCACTACGGTGCAACAGACTCCCAACGTAGCTTGCCTGCATCTAGTGGGTTCGTCATGGTACACTCAAACTTCATTATAACAAAATTGCATCTGACACAAAATTAAGTTTGTTATATCCGAAAATTCATTATCAATGTACATTCATAACACTATATAGAGTATATGAGAAGACTATTCTTAATTTACTTTGTTATAACCGATAATTTGTTATATCCAGGTTTGAGTGTACTACAGTTAAACCTCGTTATAATGAGACGGGCTATAACGAAATAATGAAAGTAACAAGCAAATCGTAATTCCCTTTGAAAATCCCCATAGGAACCAATGCATTCAAAACCTCATTTTAACGAGGTAAAATTTGCCTGTTATGGGATATAACGAACAAATTTTGTTAGGAAATAAAATTTTGAGCCAATGTGATAACAGTGTGCAACGCGGATTTGAAAAGTGTGCAACATGACAATTGTATTTAGGAGTTCCGAGACTCGGAGCCACTAGGCATATGATGGACGTGCTTGCGCCGCTGCTTCGGCGCTCACGAGGGGGGCAAAGATGGCGTGAACATAGCAGCCGCAGCTGAGAGTGCCATTGTTCGCATCAGGAAGCTGCATCAAAGTTCAATTACAGAACATCCTTGCAGCTACAGTACACTCTTGATAATTCAAACTTTAGGGGACCTCAGGATTTTATTTGAATTATCAGAAGCTTGAATTATCAGAAGTTCTGATAAATATGACTCGGGGCAATGCACCAACTAACACTACGATGTTTATTGTTTCTCAGTGCCGCAGCAACATCATAGACTGCTCTGCATGATTGCCAGTAAAATTTTTAGACATCAGCGATAATACTGGTACTTGTTATTATACAAGGCATGCACAGGTGTGTAATTAAGAGACAAAATGTGTTTCGTCCCACGACAGTTGCTAGCCTCTTCTAATTCTTAGGATGCTTTCTCGCATGGCATACCGCAGAGAAAGTGACTTTAAGAAACGTTTGGCATGCGATAGATTAAGGCCAGACCTTATACAGTTTTTTTTCCCTCAGTCAGCACGAGAATATTGGTGCGCAAGGTTCGGCTAGTTTGGCCGTTTTGTAGGCAGGCAATCAGCTTTATTTGCGCCTGTTAGTAACAGAAAACCGTGAATGTTCAGCTAGAGGCAACAAAAGCAGCAGATATTTCCAGACAAGGAAGCAAAAAGTTTGAATTAACCGAATTTGTGCAGTGAGGCAGTTTGAATTAAGCAGCTTTAAAATACATTGAAAACATAGTGGGACAACCAAAAATTTAAGATTTGTTTGAATTAACCGAAAGTTCGAATCATCAGTTTGAATTATTGAGAGTCTGATGTATATGTTTGTTTGAAATACAAGATACAGTAAAACCTCATTAATTCGAACTCGGTTATTTCGAAATCCCACTTAATTCGAAGGGTTTCTGTGGTCCCGTATTTTGCAATGTAAATCTGAGTGGATATTTTGAAGCGGCGGTCAGCGCCAGCCCGGTTAATTCGAAAACTTAGGGGTGCCATGTGCCAATTCCCGATCCCGATTTCGCCGCAACTCCGCGGAAGCGACGGCCATTAGGAGCCACAGGGAATGCAGTGTAGCGATGTTCATGAGTGACAGTTGAAGCAGCCCAGCCTCGCTGGTGCTAGCGCAAAAAAAGTAATAAAGAAAAAAAAGAAAACGCGATCTCGTGGTCAGCTACAACGTGCGCCTGCGGAAAATAAGACGTGCTTCACTGCAACACAGCGGTGACACGCGGGCAGCATGTCGCATGCTTCTCACAACGTCAGCGCGTCATGATTTACCCATTCTTTTTGGGAAAAGAAAAGATAATAAAGGACGACCCGACGGAATTCATGATGTATGCGAACCTCCGACTGGCGGTTGCTCCGGCAATTTGCGCACTTGCACTGCTGGCGGAGTTCTTGCCTGTAACGGCTACTTCGAAAACTCAGTTCGAAAACTTCAATGATCATGTTTTCCGGCCAGAACAGATCGCGGATTCCGTCACACTGGCCATTATCATATTCTTCATTTTACCAGAAGGAATGGGCGAATGGTCCCACCATGACGCGCTAACGCTGCGAGGAGCAGGTGACATGCTGCCCGCGTGTCACCACTGTGCTGCAGTGAAGCACGCCGTTTTTTCCGCAGGCACGCATTTCAGCTGACCACGAGACTTCTTTTTTTTTATTTTCTTTTTTTTTGCGCTGACAGCAGCGAGGCCCGCCGTTTTCACGGGACTGCGGCAAAAATGGGAACAGGTATTGCTGAAAACAACCCTTGGAGCCGCAAACTAGAAGGCCAAACGACCACCTCTGATCATTTTCAGTAATTCGAAGTTCCTTGCATCCCGCTTAATTCGAAAGTTTTTCACAGTCCCAGTGACTTTGAATTAACGAGGTTTTACTGTATGTATTTTGAACTTCAAAAAAATAGGTGTGTGACTTTTCCTTTTTATCTCTGGAATGCGGTTTTCTTGTTGTGTACCACTGTGCAGCGAGTTGCTATTACGCCTGCTGTGGCTATAAAGAAATAGTGGTTACAACGAGCAAATCGTGGTGCCCCTTCAATTTCATTATAACGAGACTTAACTGTATACGTGGTTCTTGTACCACCCAAAAGTGTCCTGCTAGACTTCATGCCTTTGAACTATAGTGAACTAGAATATACTCTAGTGGCACGACCGGCAGGCCGCGCCACATCTCTTTGTGGTCCGAAACGCCTCGAACGGCTGCTAGGATTTCTCGTGGCACCACTGCGCCTTTCCCTAGGCACAGTGGAGCGGGCGCGCGGCACGTGTACAGCGCGGCTGCCCGAATCTCGCAAATCACTTCGTCGGCGGCTACAATTTGATTACTTTACAAGTACCAGAGTGTTCTGTTGCATTTTCTCGCACGGACCATGGTGGAACAGCTGTCTGTATTTTGTCATGTATCCCGCTCAAACAAAGACACGACCTCACGTTAAATATTCAAAACTGCGAATCAGTTTGGTTGGAATTTTATATAATCTAACTTTCTCAACATTGATAACAGAAATTTAATGTTTGGTTGCTTCTGCCGATCACTTTCTTCCTCAGGTTCAGATTTTTATGTTTCTCGCGAATAAATAACGGCAAGGTTATCTTCAGATAACAAAAAAATATATTATAAGCATGGGTTATATACATAAATTAATGGACTCATCCCTGAACTCTGTGAGTTATTCATCTTGTTTTCATGGTTTTAGTTACGAATGTCTTCTTAATACCCCTGCTTGCTCAGTTATTGGTGGCTCCAGCACTGTAATCGATCATGCATTGTCTAATCTTTTGTTGTCCATCTCACGTATACGAGTCTTTACATATTGACATTACTGACCACTTCCCCGTCATTGCACGCACTACATACCTGCCCACTATTCTTATTCCAGCTCTTACACTCTGGTCTCTATAAAAAATCATTGTTAGAAGCTGTATCTATTACGCTGACTGGTTTGCTGTTCTTGACACCAATGATCTGCAGGTACCCTTTTTGCGAGTTCTAATAATGTTGCTATTGCATTATCACTCCTGGTCGCATCCGTCCATTTCTCATCTCATTTCTCTTCTGAGCACCCATTTCTACCCTGTCACTTTCTGGAACAATATTTCTTGTAGACATCAAAGCACTTATAATTCACGAATTCAAGAAACACCTAAAAGCATAGACGTAGGAAGGATTTTGTCATGGGGGGTGGAAACCCGTGTTGGATCGGGGAAGCGCTGGTGTGGCTTGCGGGGGGGGCAAGTGCCCCTTTTGCACCTCACTGCCGACACCATTGGCCAAAAAAATATCTTTTGTCCAATACTAATATGTAGCCCATATATTCATCACTATACTTTCAGTGTCCTAATTATTCTAGCCTGATTTAACCTGTTTGTTTTGTAACACTTTACAGTGAAACCTCGGTGATACGATCACAGCTCATACGAATTTCGGGGTGATACGAATTTTTCGTTGGTCCCGGCCAAGGCCCATTGGCCTGCAATATAATGGAGTACGGTTGTTGCGAACCGATTTTCACCCAGCGACGTTTGATACGAACGTACGCTACCACCCAGGTACGAAGAGGTGCTGTCCGCGCTGTCGCGAAGTACGCGCCAAGCACATGCGAGCGCGGGAACGCAAGCGTGGGCATGCACGCCGCACCGCCAAATCGTCAGAATCATGGTGTAAGAAAAACACTTCTCTTACGGTCACAATAAACCTTCAGAGACGCGTCACGGCCTCCAACAGTGTGTGCGCGAGTCTTTGAGGCTCTTATGTGCCTCCATGTGCATTCGCGTTTATGTTACAGAGGACGTCAGCGCCATGCTTTTTTTTTTAACGCGTCGACGCGAGCTGCTGTCGCTGTACTGTGTTCACACGTGCCTGCCTCGTGCATCAGACATCCTATGAAAGGTGGACGAGGACTGAAAGAAGGCGAGGACGGTCTTGGCGAAGGAGTCAGGCCTCACAACGTCAACATGCGCGACCGTTGAGGTCGCACTTGTGCGGGAACAGCTGTCAATCTCCCAAAAAACATCCCCAACACCTCCGCAATAACAAAATCATAACACAGAACCGTGGTTCTGTAATTTTGTGACCTTGATCTATTGCGTCAAAGCGTTTCTTTTGTTACTTTCGCTGCAGTACTCCGGTGTCATGCAAAAAAGCATACTAAAATTTGGAAGGGGCTACTGCTGTCGCGGATCACAACGCACCTGGTTCATTAATTAAATACGCGCGTACAGGCCGTATATTTAAGAGTGCTGGTATGATTGCCGACATCTAAAAACTTAACTGGCAATCATTCAGGGTTCTTCCTGACGTTGCTGCAGCCCTGAAAAACAATAAATGAAATGTACGCCAGCTTTCTCTTGTCGCATGCTACTTTTCAATGCTTTCTGGTGATACGAATTTCGGATGATACGAATATTTTTGGTGGTCCCGTGAGATTCGTATCACCGAGGTATCACTGTATTAGGGATGGGTGAATTGTGAATTTGAGGTTCGAAGCGAATCCGAAGCGAATAGTATTTACCGCATATTATTAAGAAAAATGAGCATTTTTGTCATGACCTTTGCACAATATTTTTAAGGATTGGAACTAGGTATGAGTGAATGTCATATTTTTGGTTCAAAATGAAGTGGAAGCAGCCTTAAATAGTATCAAGATTTGAATAGCAGTAGGGTTATAAGTGGTGCAATATGTTACAATTTAAAAATTACTATACTTAGCGCATATAAGCCCGTATAACACACTTTTAAACTTAAAAAAATATGTACATTTAACTTTGAAGTGTGGCTTCGTGGCAGTGCAGATTTCTCCTGGAGGGGTTGTTTCACGGCACAGCAACCAGAAGCCGCAGTGAAACCGCCTTTACAGGGAGATATGTGCAGTCAAATGTATACATATATTCCTTCATTTCGAATATACTAAATTCGTATCGAAGCAAATTCGAATACTGTAATATTCGTTCGAATATTCGAAATGCCCGGATATTCGCCCATCCCTACACTTTATATTGTTGTTTACAATCCTTGTCATGGAAATGACCTTTCCAGTATATGTATGCCACGTGATTTATGCTGTTATTTTATGCATCATGCATATGCATTTTCAAGTTATCCTTTGTACTTCACGCCACTGTTTATAAATCTTCACTATCGCGCAACGCTTCCTGTATCTTTATTATTTGCACATTTTATATTCCTTAATTATATTATTCATGCTAAAAACCAGCTATTGTTTTTTGTACTCGGCGTATATACATTGCTGTAGCATAGTTTTTACGTATAGTTTGAAAATGATGTCCCATTCCAGTCTTTGAGTTCGGGACCTCCTCCTGCATATATCCTAGCTGTAATCTTTTAGTCATCTTTTAATCATCACAATTATTAAAGAGGTGTCTTTTTTTTATTTTCGATATGAGCACTGTGTTCCCTACTATGAGCTCCTATATGATAAGCCTGCACCACAGTTATAATGAAATAGGGCCGTATGCACATAATGAGCGTTCGCTGTGTAGCGAATGTTCTGAGCGCGTGCGTAAATATGAAAAAGATATGTGTACTTGGCCAAAATAAAGCTGCTGAGCCATGCAGTGAGCAAGCTGGCTGTTTGGTGTTTGCAAGAAACAGAAAGCAAACACACGCATCAGAATTAACCGCAGCTGCAACTCTCAAGGGGCCTGTGACGGCCCGACAACGCAGCCAAAGCTGCTAGGAAATGTAGCAGTGGCGCCATCTCGCGGCACCCATGTAAAAAGAGGACGCGGGAGCCCGGCCGGTCGTGCCACTAGAGTATATTCTAGTTCACTATACTCTGAACATTCCATCAATGCCCCATAACTGTTGAACATAGTGGCGGTTAGGGCTCACAGAGGTTCCACGTCCAAAGCCATCATGGCTGCATGATGTCACGACAGCTATCAGATGTTATAGGCAGGAGCCCGTACCATTATCTGCAATCTGATATCCCAAGCACTACCAAAGAGGCTTTCATTATGATTGCATCATCTCAAGGTGGTATGCCTTGCCTCGCAAAGGGCACCGACAGCAAGCCCCACACAACCGTAAAAAGCCTTCTCTCTCGCAGTATGCCAAGCCAATCCCAGTCTTCTTTTGTAATTAGCAAAGGTGTCCACTTGTGGAGCGGCTACTATCTACTGTTTTTGTTCACTCTTCCTTTTTCGTGTATCAGCTGGCCAATTCGATGAGAAATTTCACACTGCAGCGATGACTGGCAATAAAACACTACAACTCGTAGTGTGACCTAAGAAGTTCACTCTCTATTGAAAGTGTTACTCACCGCACCGCCTGTGAGTAAGTGATGCAAGCAACATGTGGAGAAAGCCTTGCTCGCTCATTGGCTGCGCACCGATGAAGTAAATTGCTGATGTCGCGCTGCGTTGGCAAAGTGGGTGTAATCACAACGACGGGCTATGCCTGCCCCCTTTTTCAGGGCCTAGAAAGACAGGGAGACCGAGCAGGAAACCTAAACCAGCCAAAGTGGCCACGAAAGGGTTCTTCTACACCCTGTAATTTCCTTATTACAGCACTCATTCGCAAAATTCTTGCAGCAGCATGTTTACATCATAAAAAGATGCAGTTATCTTTTCATAACAAGTTTAGGACATTGGGGTTGGTTACTGGCCCTTTAAAACGAACAAGGGGGTGGGACATGATGTGTTCTTTCATGAAATGGTAGTGTCTCGAATTTCAATGGACAATTAGGCCAGGGAAAGCACAGAGGACGTCAATTGTTGTCTTTAACTGTAATTTCACAGCAAGAGCCTCACCCCGGCAGAATTAATGCCTTAGGTTAGCATGCAAGAGACCAGGATCAGCTACCACCTCGCACAATGATCCCGTACCACGTGACACCCTCTGGCAAAAGGAGTGTTCCACACTCACCTTCTTGGCTACCAGCGGCGCTGGCTAACACTCCCAGGGATTGCATGTACAGAAATACCCAACCAAGTGGATGGGGAAGCGCCTTTCGCCATAGCTCAACAGGTAGAGCACTGGACACATAATTCGAAAATAGTGGCTGGCGATGGAAAAGGTTATTTCTCTTCCGCTTTAATTCATTTCAACTTACATCACAATTACTACACTACAGTTAAAGACAACAGTTAAGGTCCCCAATGCTTCCCCTGGCCTGACTGTCTGTAGGAATTCACTTGGTTGTGTCTAACAATGAAATGAGTCCATCAAAAAAAAATTGCCCTTCTTTTACATTCAGTTGGATATTCATTGTTTCACTTTAAGCCCGCAGCAATTGGGTGCACATTGAAGCCAGGTAAACATGGTATGCATCATACGCTGAAATGAACATCAACCAATTCACTGTCTTGCAAAGACACAGAACAAGCAAAAACGTGCCTTCCTGAAGAAGTCCCGTCCAAGGGGCGGCATGGGCGGTGGCCCACTGCCAAGCTCCTTGTTCAGAGGACTGCTGATCCAGGGATCAACGGAGCACACCAGGATCGGCTTGAGGGGGTGGGAATGTAGTGAGCCAGGCTCGAAGAGGTCACCCGCGGGTAGCCGGTGCCACGGGAATAGGCGCAGGGCCGCGATTCCCCCGAACATGCTGCCCCGGGACGCGCTCTGATTCAGGTTGAGGCAGTAGATGCCGTCCGCTGGTAGCTCTCTCCAGATCTGCGAAGAAGGTGTTTGTTGCAATCAAGAGAACTCAAGTAAGCTCAAGAAACTCAAAAGAACTTGCCCTGGGGGGCAAGTTTACATTTGCATATCAGTCTACAGTAAGCACCTCCTATTACTTGACTGAAGTGAATTTTTTAAACTCGTGCTTGACATCAACCAGACAATAATAATAATAACAATAATAATTTACTTCCGCCAATACAGTGCAATGTTGATGGAGGGGGCAAGAAAAAAAAAAGACTAACCACTTGACTAAGCCCCCCCGCCCCCCATCTACATCACGCAGATGTGGTGGTGGCGGCAGAACACATACGAGGAGTGATCAAAAAGTTTTGCAACTTGGCTATAACCAAATATCTCACATTCATCTCTCACAACATTTTGTTTACGTCATCTCTACAGCTGAGCATGGTCTGAATATCAAACCTTCCAGTTCGTTATTTGGTCTGCATCAGTCAGTAAAACATGGCGTCCTCCCACAATTTCAAGCTTGAGTACCGGAGCATTATCGAATTGCTGTGCAAAGAAGAAAGTTCCCCCAGAGAAATCCACTGTAGGATGGTGAATGTGTAAGGCAGCGGCGAATGTCCTTCATATGCTACAGTGACACCGTGGTTCAATGAGTTTAAGCATGGCCATGTGCACGTGGAAGATGAGCCAATGTCAGGGCGGCCGACCACTTCAACTGATTTGGGCAATTCAGCCTCTGCAGACAGTCTTATCATGAATAATCGCTGAATCAAGGTGTCCAAAGTTGCTGGAGAATTGAACATTTCTTATGGCAGTGCTTTTATGATCATCGACGATGTTTTGGGTATGTTCCGAGGTCTCGGCGTGACCGATGCCACGGAACCTCTCAACACAAGATGGACACCACCAGGTTCATTCATCAAGGGATTCTTTTGCACCTCTATCCAAGCGTCCCAGATTTTCTCTCCCGCCTTGTGACTGAAGAGAAGAAGTGGCTGTATCACTGGGACCCAGAAACAGAACACCAGTCTATGCAATGGATGCATCTGGGGTCCCCTCCCCCGAAAAAGTTCAAGACGCAACGCTCAGGGATGAAAGTGTTGGTGACACTTTTCTGGGACGCAAAGGGGATCCTGCTCATTGAGTATCATGAAAACAGTAGGACAGTTACAGGACAATACTACGCCAACGTTCTTTGAAAACTGCTTGAAGCCATCGTGGAAAAACACCGAGGATTAGCGACAAGAGGTGTTCCACTCCTGCACCACAATGCCCCAGTTCACAGGTTTCGTGTTGCCCAGGCCGACATTCGAGAGTGTGGTTTCGAACAGCTGGACCACCCACTCTGCAGCGACGACCTGACCCCCAGTGACTTTTATATATTTCCGAATTTGAACAAACACCTCAAGGGAACGAGGTTTGATTACTTGAACTCGCTTCAAACTTCCGCAGAATGGCTTGGCAACCAGGACGAAAGCTTTCTTTTAGCAGGGTATTCAAAGCCTTTTGGAAAAATCAGAGAAGGGCATTAGTGTGCAGGGAGATTATGTTCAAAAATAAATTTTTTTCTAAGGTCTGGCAGTATTCCTCACATACGAGTTGCGAAACTTTTTGATCGCCCCTTAGCATATACAATATGATCACAATAACTGACCCAAGTTACACAAATTACACATATATTCACTAATTGGAGTGATTATGCATGGCAACAATGCAGGTTATACACATATGAAACAGCAAAAAGCATAAATAACAACCATGAATTAAATGCTTTATACAAATGTTTCTAGAAGATAGTGGCAAAAAAAAAGAACATGCTGAGAAGAGGTTTATTGGCGGTGCGTTCCTGTGGTGACGCTCTGACCAAACACAGCGAGTCGGGGCAGAGAACCGTCCAGAAAGATGCCAGCGACAAGCAGCGCGAGGCGAGCGTTGGCGATACTGCTGACCGGCGACGCGTCTTCTTCTTCACAATTCGCCCCCGCCGGAAAAGAGCCATCCTGGCGACCTAGGAGTCTGAAGGCAGAGGGTTGTGGTATGGCTTGAGACGTGCCACGTGGACGAGGTCACGTCCACGCCGGCGCATGTCGTCAGATGGGGAAACTGGCTCAATGATAAAGTTCACCGGGGATGTTTGCTCCAAAACACGGTAAGGCCCTTCGTACTTTGGGACGAGCTTTGAGGAAAGCCCAGGAGCTTGGTACGGAACAGCCAGCCATACAAGAGATCCAGGGGAATAGCTGGGACTTGGAAGTGAGTCGGCGTTGTTTTCCTTCTGGCGCTGTTGTTCTTGGGATGTAAAGGTGCGCGCGAGTTGGCGGCACTCTTCCGCTTGTCGGGCAGCTTCGGACACAGGTGGGCATTCGGAAGCGTCCGGACGATATGGTAGGAGAGTGTCGATGGTGTGCGAAGGTTCGCGGCCATACAGGAGGAAGAAAGGTGAGAATCCCGTGGTAGCCTGTGTCGCGGTGTTGTATGCGAACGTTATGAAGGGAAGAACGCGGTCCCAGTTACCATGATCAGATGTCACGTACATCGCGAGCATGTCACCGAGGGTGCGGTTGAATCGTTCGGTGAGCCCGTTAGTCTGCGGGTGGTATGCCGTGGTCCGTCGATGAACAACGTGGCATTCGGAAAGCAGAGCTTCGACGACTTCCGAGAGGAAGGCTCGACCTCTGTCACTAAGGAGTTCCCGAGGTGCGCCATGTCGAAGGATGAATCGGCGTAGGACGAAAGACGCTACGTCCCGCGCAGTGGCACTTGGCAGAGCAGCAGTTTCGGCGTAGCGTGTCAAATGGTCCACAGCGACTATGATCCACCGATTGCCATCCGGTGTCATTGGAAGTGGGCCGTAGAGATCTATGCCGACGCGGTCGAAGGGGTTGGCAGGGCACGGAAGTGGCTGCAAGGCTCCAGACGCGCGTGAAGGCGGTGATTTGCGACGCTGACAGTCGGGGCAGCACTGAACAAATTTTCGTACAAAGTTGTACATGCCGCGCCAGTAGTAGCGATGGCGAATACGTTCATAGGTTTTGAAAACTCCGGCATGGCCACATTGTGGATCTTCGTGGAAGGCAGCACATATTTGTGATCTTAAGCTTCGGGGAATTACCAAGAGCCATTTACGGCCTGCGGGAGCGTAGTTCCGTCGGTGTAGCAGCCGATCACGAATGGCGAAATGGGCAGCTTGGCGGCGGAGAGATCGGGATGCAGGAGTGGTCGAGGCTCCCGAAAGATAGCCGAAAAGAGAAGCGATCCATGGGTCACGGCGTTGTTCAGTAGCTACGGAGTCAATGTCGAGAGATGTGACTGAGTGTGTGCAGTTCGTTGCGCAGGCCGAGTCTGGAGGTAGAGGCGAACGAGACAAGGCGTCCGCGTCAGAGTGCTTGCGTCCGCTGCGATAGATGACGCGAATATCGTACTCCTGAATTCGGAGTGCCCAACGGGCTAGTCGGCCAGACGGATCTTTCAACGTGGCGAGCCAACAAAGGGCATGGTGATCCGTTACCAGGTCGAACGGGCGACCGTACAAATACGGGCGGAACTTGGTAAGCGCCCATACTAGAGCTAAGCACTCCTTTTCAGTGACGCTGTAATTGGTCTCTGCTTTTGTCAGCGTGCGACTCGCATAGGCGACGACGTATTCGGAGTAGCCGGGCTTACGTTGGGCGAGGACAGCGCCAAGACCGACCCCACTAGCGTCTGTATGCACTTCAGTTGCAGCTGTTGGGTCGAAATGGCGAAGGATGGGAGGAGAAGTGAGCAGACGACGGAGCGTAGCAAACGCGACGTCGCACTCAGGAGACCAGGAGGAGAGGTCTGTGTCGCCGCGTAGGAGCCGGGTCAACGGCGACATGATGGACGCGAAATTTCGGACGAAGCGCCGGAAGTAGGAGCATAGTCCGACAAAACTTCGAAGCTCTTTGATGGTAACAGGCTTCGGGAACTCGGCGACGGCACGAAGTTTCGCAGGGTCGGGTAGAACACCGTGCTTAGATACTATGTGGCCTAAGATGGTCAGCTCCCGCGCGGCGAAGCGGCACTTCTTAAGGTTGAGCTGCAGTCCAGCGTTGGTTAAACACGTCAAAACCTGTCTGAGCCGATGTAGATGGGTAGGAAAATCGGGAGAGAAAACGACAATATCGTCGAGGTAGCATAAACACATAGACCACTTGAGGCCACGCAATGTGTTGTCCATGAGTCGTTCAAACGTGGCAGGTGCGTTGCAAAGGCCAAAAGGCATCACGTTAAATTCGTACAGCCCGTCAGGTGTAATAAATGCAGTTTTCTCGCGATCAGCTTCAGCCATCAGAACCTGCCAGTAGCCAGAACGTAAGTCTAAGGACGAGAAGAATTCTGCTCCTTGAAGGCTGTCAAGGGCGTCGTCGATGCGCGGCAAAGGATAGACGTCTTTCCGCGTCACCTTATTTAAGCGACGGTAGTCGACGCAAAAACGAATAGACCCGTCCTTCTTGCGAACTAGCACGACAGGAGATGCCCAAGGACTGTGGGATGGTTGAATAACGCCACGGCGTAGCATATCTTCGACCTGGTCGTTGATGACGCGACGCTCTGCAGCAGAGACGCGGTACGGTCTTTGACGCAACGGCTGGTGCGAACCGGTGTCAATGTAGTGGTGGACTTCCGACGTGCGGCCCAACTGCGGCTGAGAAACATCGAACGAAGTCGTGAAGTGTTGGAGAAGTCGAAGAAGCGCGGCGCGTTCTTCGGCAGTCAGGGTATCAGCGATTGAACTCGTGAATATTTCACTCGACGAGCCCTCCTGTGTTGAAAGGGCAAGAAGGTCGCTCGAGTCAGTATGACACGATTCGTCTGGCACGTTCAGAAAGAACGAAGGGTCAAGCTCTTCCACGCGACCGAGACATTCGCCGACAAGCAACGTAACCGGTGCGGAGAGGGAATTGTAGACAAAAATATTGCTGTGGCCGGCAGCGATGTCAAGAGCGGCAAAAGGCAGTGGGACGGCTCTGCGACTCATGAAGGTGTCGGAAGGTGTGAACAAGACCGTAGCATCGTTGAGGCCACCGCAAAAGACAGGGACAACGGCAAGAGAGGCAGGCGGAATGTCGGTGTCCTCGCGCACGACGAGTTTAGGCAGCTGAACAAGAGCGTCGTGGAATGGCTCTGCACACAGCGGCGAAAATTCAACTTCAGCGCGTGCGCAGTCGATGACGGCATTGTGACGTGACAGAAAATCCCACCCGAGGATGACGTCGTGCGAGCAGGCAGAAAGAACAATAAACTCCACGACGTACATAGTGCCTTGTATGAATACGCGGGCAGTACAGGATGCGAGAGGTGTGATGTGCTGTGCGCTGGCCGTGCGCAGCGACAGTCCAGAGAGCGGCGTGGTCACTTTGCGTAGTGAACGGCAGAGCTTGGCGGCTATAACAGAAACGGCTGCGCCGGTGTCTACAAGGGCAAATGAAGGAAAACCATCGACAGATACGGCGACTACGTTAGCAGGGGAAGTGCGAGGACTTGGGCAGTTCGAAGATGGCGCAGTTCTTGCCTCTTGAACTGCGGCGTTTAGTTTTCCTGGTTCGAGGGTCCGGGTCGGCGACGCATTGGGGAGAGCGATCGCCGTCGAGGAGATGGTGAGCGGCGCGGCGGAAAGTCAGGGTGGTCAGTGTAAGCATCCGACGGTGAGGGTCCGGTAGGAGATGGGCGCATGGGATGAGCGCCGTATTGGAACGGCCGGGTAGCGTCGCTGGATGTTTGAAAGTGACGGCGACAATATCGAGCAACGTGCCCTGGAGTACCGCAGGCGTAGCAAATGGGGCGATTATCAGGAGTCCTCCAAGAAGTGCTGACTCGCGGCTCGGCCCAAGATGTAGGAAGAGGTGCAGATCGGTGGGCATATTGCTGCATAGGTGGGTAAGGCTGCTGGGGAGGCCTACGCACCACCTGGGCATACGTAATAGGTGAGGCTACGGGCTGCATAACCGGCGCATATGTAAGAGGCGCGGCCACGGACTGCTGATGGTGAGCGACGGGAACGGCTTGAGCGACCTCTTCGGCAATAACAGTGCGGAGCGTTGGCGGCAGACGAGAGGGCGGCTCCTGTGTGAAGGGGACCAAGGAAAGTTGACGAGCAACTTCTTCGCGCACGAAGTCCTTGATCTCCTGAAGCGTCGGCGAGTGCTCGGGAACAGTACCAAGACTCGAGAGCGAGTCGGCGTGCGATGAAAATGGCCGAGTCAGGGCGCGCTGCTTCCTCAACTCGTCATAACTTTGGCATAAAGTGACGACTTCCGAAACTGTGCGAGGATTCCTGGCCAGGAGCATCTGAAATGCGCCATCGTCGATCCCTTTGAGGATGTGCTGAATCTTGTCCGACTCAGGCATGGCGGGGTTGACACGGTTACAAAGATCGATGATGTCTTCAATGTAACTTGTGAACGTTTCGGACGGCTTCTGTGCTCGTGTGCGCAAGCGTTGTTCGGCGCGGAATTTACGGACAGCGGGTCGGCCAAACACTTCAGCGAAAGACGTCTTGAATACTGACCATGTCGGGATGTCGCTTTTGTGGTTGTGATACCACATTTCGGCAACGTCAGTGAGGTAAAACACGACGTGGGTCAACTTGTCGGCGTCATCCCACTTGTTGTGCGCGCTCACCAGTTCGTAGTTTGTGAACCAGTCTTCTACGTCGGTCTCACCGGCACCGCTGAAAACCTTGGGGTCCCTCAGCCGAGGAACTCCGGTGCCGCTGCCGGACTGGGCGGACGGGGCCGGTTGGTCGACGTTGGTTGTCATGACGGGCGGAAGTGTTCTGCTTCGCAGCTCCAGGTTCAGTTGACGGGGACCCTCAGCACCCTCCACCAATTGAGAAGAGGTTCATTGGCGGTGCGTTCCTGTGGTGACGCTCTGACCAAACACAGCGAGTCGGGGCAGAGGACCGTCCAGAAAGATGCCAGCGACAAGCAGCGTGAGGCGAGCGTTGGCGATACTGCTGACCGGCGACGCGTCTTCTTCTTCACAATGCAAACAGATTAGTTGGTGCACACATGGGGATAACGCTAATGAGGTACTCTTAAGTGTTTGAAAAGTTAATGAGGAATTCGCAGAGCTGAGCAAGTGTACTGTCTGTGACTTCAATGCATGCAAAATGGAGTTTATTTAATTGTGATGGTAGCTGATAGGTAATTCTTTGTAGTCCATAATTAGTTCTCGAGTGGAAGTATCCAACGCAATTGATAATGATGTGAGTAATGCGACTGATAAGTTTGCATACAGGCTAACCCTGATATAGGAGACATACGTCTTTTTGGTTCTGTCTTATAGTACTGTAACAGCCAATCAATCACTTTTACTTTGTTTATTTGCAATGCACAATAATGGAAAACATCTGTTTTACGCGAAATGTCATGAATAGGAAAGTAGAGAATGGGAGATTCCGTAGTTGTAAATAGCTAGAAAGAGCGAAGCTTATCACCTGTACCAAACGTAAATATAAATCATTCACTCAACCATTCAACTGATCAATAAAAAAGTCCAGGAGATTCAGGAATTCCCAAACACCACAGAGTAAGGCTTGTCACAGAAAAGTCTCTGCGTGCACGTGGGCTGTGCAGCCGTAAAAATGAAGTAAACTTAAAAATGAATGTCTTTATGCTATTTGCCCTATATATATAGCCAAATGCTAACAAGTTTAAATACCCACAAAACATCACATCTTCACGTACTCTGTACATCACTGCTAGTACTGCACAACCAAAAGGATGGTCTGTTTGACTACTCCCCGTTTCAAAAGTATGTTTTTATGTTAATGAAAAGAGACACAATGCACGAAACAAAGGATGATAAAAAAGAAACTGATTTTGCATGACATTCCGGTGGTCATACCTCATCTTGCAGTGCGTGCACAACAGATGCAAGAGCGAGGCCGTTGCCACAGATCCGGAACAGTAGACTTCGACGTCCAAAAACATCACGTCCGAACCAAATCTGCTGCTTGTCGCTCTGAAGTAAAATGCAAGAAAAACAATTTTTTTTGTTGTTGCAAGGGTATGCACAAACACGTAATGGATTTACTTGCTGAATTACACCAACAGGTTCAGTTAAAAAAGAAAAAAAGTTTACGTTTACTTCTGAACAGGTGAAACAAAAGCTGATCACAGCAACATTCACATGCTCATACACACACCAACAGCAGCAACAAAAGAACTCCCTTAATACAAATAACTGCCAATACAATGCCAAATCTGGCATTGGTAAACTACCCAAGCAGGCCTGCGCAATGTTTGGTTGGACTCTATTTGAAGCATTTCTTTTTTAAAAAGCTCCAAGCTCTAAGATATATATTGTTGCATCGAGTTCTGCTCTCATAACATCCAAGTTTACCAATTCCAAGTTCACCGTCGTTCTGTTTGAAAGTATAAATCACTATGCACAAAACTCTCACAATATGATTATACAGTAAAACCTCATTAATTCGAACTTGATTATTTCAAAATCCCACTTAATTTGAAGAGTTTTCTGCAGTTCCATAATTTTTTATGTAAATTTGAATGAATAATCTGAAGCAGCGATCTGCACTAGCCCGGCTAATTCCAAAACTTTGGGTGCGACATTGCAATTCTTATCCCGATGGCAATTCCTGATCCCGAAAAGAGAGAAAGAGAAATACAAGTGCAGCTGGTTCACCAATCTTCTGCACAGTGCAGCGCAACTACAGACAACTACATAAGTTGACTGTCTTCAAGTTGCCCATGTGGCTGTCTGGCCTGACAAGCCAATCATTAAGTCTGCTCAAGGCATGCTTGAGTGTCCAGCAGCATTTGTCAAATCAGAAACAGTGGCAAGAGAGGTGATCCATGGGCACCTCACATTTGTATTTACCAAACACATGGAGAATCAGCCATTGTGGATATTCAAAACTTGGACTTCTTGATTTTACATCGTCGACAAAACCAGTGCACAATGGGGACACGGACAGGAAAGAAAGGCCACCACCATGCTGCTGACAAATGCCGCAGCTGAACAAGTCAATAGTGAGTTTTGGTGCTGCATACGTAGCGTCTATATTGGCATTTCAGAACACCACGTTTAACATATATCATGTGCACAGAACTTCTGCTCATGTGCTCTGTGCCAAATTTGGCGTTCTTGTGTAAGCAACGTCGTTACGGGCGCTACGTAGAGAATACTAAAACTCACTAAAGAATACTACTACCTCGACCAACAGTTAACAAAGCTATGTTGAGTGAGGGTGTGAAACATTTGTTTGCCACTGCAGCTGTACTAAACGATGCAAGGCAGGAGCCTACCCACTAATCTTTTGCAATGCACCTAATAAATGAGCCAAAGATTGTTTTTTAAAAAAATATGAAGTGATCTAATGAGTATCTGTACCTTAAAGTAGACGAATGCCCATGGTCCTTCTATGCGCGACATGGTGTTGAGCAAATCAGAATCGCAGGTGCACTGTGACAGTCGGTGAAGAAGGACGTTGGTGTCACACTCCTTGTCTGGGACCTGTAAAGACCGCGTCTACAGAAACACAGCTTTCGTGAGTTGTGCTGGTGGCTACTGCTCGCCACTAAGATAGCATACAGTAGCTCAAGAGGTCCAAACAAAGTGCCACACAATAAGCCCATATACCCATCTTAAACTAGCATAATTTCCCATTGCCTCCTCACTCTTCAACATCTACGCATAAAAGGACTGCCATAGTGTTCCTCACCAACGTAGCAAACTAGCCAATGGCAGACAAAACAGAAGGACAACGAGGTGAGGAGTCAACAAGCTGCCCGAAGCTACAGCTCTAGTGCCTAAACACTCCACATAAATTTTTAAGTGCGGAGACCTTTAGGGGTCCGGCTTGTCGTCCATGCATGCATCTAATGTGGCGTGATCATGCTGGCAGTTAAGCACTCATACAGGCCATAAAAAGGCTAGCAATGTTCAAAACCAGGTTAAAATAAACGAACAAGGTCTAAAATAGTATAATTAAAAAAAATAACAAAGAAGTAATCGCTATAATTAACTAAAAATCGCTAAAAACGCTTCAGAAACCTGCGGCTGACTCCGGGGACGTGCAAGAGAGGGCTCCACTGCCTCGCCGAGCGAGCGAATGCCCCTCCTCCCAAGCTTCGCCGGCGCTGTGTCGCTACATCTGATAGGGGAAGCAACCTGACGGGACTTGCTGCAGACGAAACGTATCTAAACTACCGGTACAAGCAGGAAGTCGATAAAGCGCAGCAAAAAGTAGCGCACATGTCGCACACCGAGTTTGTGAATCTCCATAACAAGATTCTACTCGTGCCCGTAAAACCCTACATGCTTACCTCAAACATTGGCGCCATCGATGCTTTGGCAAATGAAGCAGTGGGAATTATACTAACGGGGAATCGCACAGATTCCCGAGCTACGCAATTCCTCAGGTGTTACAGAAGTGGAGCTCCCATACGTTTTTTTTTTAAGCACAGTCAAACCCAGATATTAGCTAAACACACAACAACGTAATTTATTTGTTTCAAGTACTGTTGAGCCAGGATACTACAATGGAACACACTACAATGGAATTTATTTGTTTCGAGCACAGTCAAACCCAGATAGACACGCAGATACTTTCAATTCCAGGATTTTACATACCGCAATCGCATTATTGTCACAGGGATATTCTCACTCTGCGAGCTTAAAGCAAATATATGATAAATTAAAAATGGTTTCATGTCATAACAAACTTCTACTCTTACGCTTAAGTGTGTTTAATGAGAAGTTATAAAAAAAACAATAAATGCTACATGGTAGAGCACAATTTACTAGCACCATGCAACCTATTGTTTTCCTTATTGCTCTTTCATGAGACGTGAGCAACTTGTCATGCAAGGTCAATTAACAGTAGGCAGACAACAAAAGTATCAAGCTGTAGTACTTAATGTCTCAGCATAGGGAGTTGCTGTGTCTGGAATTTTCTATACAGGATACTAGGGGCGCACGAATATTTGAAAATTTTAAACACCGAATCAAATAGCATTCTATTTGATTCGGTACTCGAATCAAGTAGTGCATATTATAAATACAGTATATTTTCCTAAAATCTCTCGAATAATAAACACTGATGAAAAAACCTCAAAGGAATGAAATGCAGGAACAGAGAGGGTTGACATTTCTCATTTTAATAATCGAATTACCAAGATGCATGCAGCCCAAGGTTTTACATGACTATCTATGCTTTTTTTTATTTAGTAATACTGCAAATCCCGTGAGGGATTTTTACAGGAGTGGGTTTAAAAAGTCTACAAACATTATGGTACACGCATTCACACAAGTATACAATAGTTAGATAGGGTTACAAAAATAACGATAAGAAATAATAATCATAACGGACCTATGTTATTAAGGAGTGCAAGATAGATAACGCAATATCGCTTTGTCTCAGTTACATATAAAACACCGCAAAATAATATAACAAAAAAGAAAGGGAAAGGCAAGCACACGAGATATAAATGTGACAACTTCCACCATGTCACATATCAAACTTGAAATATACAGGTAAGAAGGACAATGATAAACACAATAGTGATAGCATCACTAACATGTTGCTGACAGCACAGTTTGGCCAGCAAGTTCAACAAATTGGTTAACAGTGGGCTGTGCGACCACTGTCTCGGCTAAAGTGTTCCACTCCCGAACAGCCCTCGGAAAGAACGAAAAACTGAACGTATTGTTGGCGCAAAAGTATTCTTGGAGAGTAAGGTGATGCTCATGACAGGTTTCTCCGGCAGTGTTGTAGGAAATGTAGGCGTTTGAATCCACTTTAATTTTGTTATGCAGGATGAGGTACAAAAATTTGAGTCATAGCAGCATCGCACAACTGGCTAACGTGTGAAGGCCTATCTCTGACAGCATCTGCGTAGGCGAGTCAGTGCGCCTATATCTGTTACAGATAAAACGCACGGCTTTGACTGGACAGCCTCAATAGTAGCTATGTGATTTTGGGTAGACGGGAACTATGCCACACTTGCATGCTCTAAGATAGGGAGTATAATCGTCACATAGGCCAAAAGCTTGGTTTCCCTTGTAGAGTATCGCAGGGCCTGCTTTAAAAACATTAGCTTTCGCATTGCTTTGCTTGTGACGTGTTCTACATGTGCCGACCATCCTAAATCTGACGATATGATGACGCCCAAGTACAGTAGAACCCCGCTGATACGTTTTTGAAGGGACCGTAAGAAATAAACGTAAGAGACGGGAAACGTAAGAGCCGAAAAACAGGAAAAACGACAAAATATTTAGTGGTACAGAATTTTATTTCAATGCTTACGAGCAGCACGAAAATTGGCGCGCTCAGCCGCGATCTAGTCGATGGATAGAAACGCGGAGCTGGGGACGGCCTCATCCACAGAAATGTAATCAACGTATGTGATCTTTTTAACACCAACAGCTGTAAGCATGAAAGAACTAAGCACACGCAATCACGACCAGCGCGGCGAGTCCGACCGCGAACCGCGCGCACGACCATGCGAGCTCCAACCAGCTCGAACCGCTCGAACTCCTCCCATCCTCCGACAAATAACGATGATGATGAGTCTACGCCAACGTGATGGCAGAAGTGAATGCCAATCTCGAAGGCCTTGCTTTCGCAAGCAATTACGTCATAGACGGCATGTTTGTGCAATACAAATCTCAAAGGCTGTGCTTTTGTCAATAGTAAATGCCAATCTCGAAGGCCTTGCTTTCGCGAGCAATTACGTCATAGACGCCATCTTTGCAACGCGAATCTCGAAGGCCATGCTTTTGTTTGCATCAATTGAAAGATCCTGTTGCTTGCGCCTCTCATGCGGCTAATATTACGGTAAAACCAGGCCAAGCTGCGTGAAAATGCACCATGGCCGCTCTCTTCGGTAGTCACTCGGTCGGCTCCTAGCGCACTTCGCGACGTATCATACCGGAACGGTCCGACAGTTACGACGTAACAGCGGGGTTCCCAATACATTGTATCCTATGGGAGCTATGCCGGGACCGGCGGAAAACGACGTAACAGCCGGCAAAACGCACCAGTGAGGAACGTAACAGCGGGGTTCTACTGTACTTACAAGAGGGTTCCCAAAAGTAACTGGACTGGTGCTGCGTTGGGCAGAGCTACCGTAGTACGCAATTCTCCCACTAGGCGAGCATCGTGCCACACCATTCGAGTTTATTGCATTCGGTGGATTCTCCCAGGAAGCTTCTCTCTGTGTAGTGATTTTTTTCGTGAAATCAGTTTCGCACGCTCAGCGTTTTTTGTAATCGCAGCTTGAATTGAACTGTGTGAGGATGTGAAATTTTGTTTCGGTGTGGTAAGAATAGCACCATGACTTGTCACCAGTAACAAGCTTGGAGTGGAAGTCTGGGTCGCTTTGGAGCTGTTCTTTCAAAGCATGGCCAGTTTTCACTCGACCATCTCTTCGCTCGTTTGTCAAAAGTCGAGGCAAAATTTTCTCAACTAGCTTCTCATCCCCAAATCTTTGGTTAAAATTTGATGAACCAAGCTCCAAGCTACACCAGATAATTTCTCCAACTCTTCAATAGTCCGTCATCTGTCTTCAAGGACAAGTGCACAAATTTTTTCAGTCCTTTCATACGTCTTTCATAAGTTCTTTCATACGTTCTCATTCCCGTAGCGCTGTGCAAATATGTCAATTTCTTTTATATTTTCGTTCGTTCGTGACATTGACGGACATCGAGAACGAGGTTTATCATCGATCAACATTTCCCCCTTTTTGTAAAAAGAGAAAATCACTCATTACCTTACGTTTTTCCCATCGCAACGTCCTTGTAAACAGTGCTTAATATCACAATAATTGCCTAGTCATTTTGCTGAAGCATGAAACAAAATTTCACAGCCGCTCCCTGTTCACTTCAATCGGCCATCATGAAAGAAAACTCCAAGTGCGCGAAAGTGATTTCACGAAAAAAGTCACTGCCCAGACAAAACCTTCCCAAGAGAAGCCACTGGATGCAATTTACTTGAAAGGAGTTGCACGACGCAATCCTAGCGGGAGAATTGCATACTATGCTTGCACCGCCTAGCGCAGCGCTATTCCAGTTACTTTTGTGTACTCCCACGTATACTGAATGATGGTGTTAAGGATGATGCTATCATAGCCATACGAAAAAGTATATTGATCGCAGGAGGAAGCTGTTTCTGCTTAAAACTCCAGTGTCACCGGAGCAACAAAGTTGTCAATCCATTATCTTCATCGTGACATTTATGATGATGTTGACTCACAAATATCGTTTAATACTTATATATTGGAAGCACTGGCTATGCAGTTCATCCTCTTCATCTGTATATACACAACATTGTAATCATCGTTATTTTTCCTCCCGCACGCTACGCCGTTTTTGCCTCGCACAACTGCGTTGAAGTATAACCTTTCTTTAACCCCTTAAGTGCTTTATTTTTTTGAAAATTTCCCAACCAAAAGTGCCTATTTTTTTTATTGTTGATTTCAAATCTAATTGTACTAAAAAGTACCTAGTCAATGTTGAAATATTATTTGTACCACATACTTCGTCAAATCAAAACACAGAATAATGCAAGGGGGCCTGCTGCAGCTCCTGCACCAAAAACAAGTTTCCTTTCTTAACTTTTTCCCGTTTTCTCCTCACTTCTGAGAGCAAGTGAAGCGCTTTTGAAGAAACTGCTGAATATATTTCATCAGGCCATCTTGCGATGACAAGTTGAAAGTCTTGCCTGGAACGGACAAGGATGGAAAGTCAGGAGGCTTCACAGGAGGATTGTCCTCATCAAGCAGGATCCACTGGCGAGCACTCGCGATGTTCGCTTCCGAGCTGTTTTCATCATCACCGGAGAAGATGTTCAATTCACCGCTATCGATGTGTTCACTTCCGGACACAAGATAAACATCTGTACCCGAACCATCATCACTCGAAGAAGATGACGAAAATGAAAAGCTTCTTTTTCGTGTTGATCAGCCAGCTATGCATGGGTGGCTGCCACCGCAAGCCATCTTTTCATGCAAAAACCGCGCTCTTTCCGCAGGAGAAAAATAAATTGTCAAGTAAATGCTGCCGTCTAGTGGATTACACGCAATCTAAGTTGTAGAAGAGCGCCTCTTGTCCTGAACGCTAGAGGGGAGTGCCTATTCCGCTAGGACGAGCTCTGCTCGTCCAAAGCAGTTTAGGGACAGTTTGGGCAGGACGAGCTCTGCTCGTCCAAAGCAGTTAAGGGGTTAAAAGGACTGAGCGTTGGGTGAGTTGGTACTCCATTACTGCGAAAAACTGCACAGAATAAACAGGAGTCTGCACTTGTGCGTGTGTCTTACCTGTCCCTGTTTATTTTGCGCAGTTTTTCGTAGTAATAACATTTCTACTGTTGTACCCGACGTCGTTTCATAATAATACTTTTATTGAGAAGCTGTTGACAAAGTGCCACCTTGAATACTGTAGTGACAGCTGCGTTTCAACCTGCAGTTACAAAATATTTCTAAGGCTCTAGCTGCTGCGGTATACGAGCTTGCTTCAGTTTACAAAACTGTGGTATTTTTTGTCGGATGAAAGTAAATGTAATGTTCCTTTGTTAAAGCTTGTGAATATTTGTTTCATATAAAATGTTGTGGCATTGCTGGGCTATTTCGAAAATGGTTACATTACCATTTTAGGGCTGCTTTAAAAATGGTTGCCTCACTATTTGAAAACTATTCTAATGACATTCGATTCATATTCGTATTAGGTTCGGTGTCATCGCTATTCGATTTGTATTCAATTCGATTCTAAATTTCACTATTTGCACACCCCTCCAGAATACCACTGAGGGCACGCACCAGTTGTCTTTGTGTAGTTTGTCCTAGTATCTTTCGTCCTGTCTCTAACATATAGGTTAAGGGACAAATGCCAGGAGGGTGCCGCTTTATTGGTGATGTTAATAATACAGGGAGATAACACGGGTTTTACTGTGGATTGCAGCCTAAAACTCTCAAGAATATTATTGCCGCTAACTTTCCAACGTTGTGCAGCATTACAAAATCATGCCTGTAGAATTGTTGATGCTGAAGATGCAAACACTAAAAGTCAACTGGAATGAATTTTCACCACAACGAAACCTGTTATGAGCGACTCATTTTTTTTTTTGCGCTGCAGTCTCTTTCAATTACACACGAACGCGACCAACTCACCATTTTATTTCAGTAACGGTATATAGGCCTCACATTATCAGCCTTCAAACAGCACCTAAGACAGCATGTACCTAGTCGATGTTGCCGTAACATACATTTAGGTGTGCCTGGGCATACGTTATGACGACATCCACCAGGTGTAGTGCAACACAGAACTTTAGGTCCCACTGAAGTTTTTACGCATTCTAGGTCATGTCCTTGTCATGCATCAAATTGAGCAAGCAATAATGGCAGCACTATTTTTGTCCGCTTGCTTATCATTTACAGCATCAGCATCAAAAATGGCTATTTTTGTTAAATTTCCATGACACTTCTGCTCGTATTTTGGACATCAAATTTTGGAAGAATGCTCTATGTCTACACCATCTAAAATTAGGCATTCTATGCTCTCTAAAATTTCGATATGGTTAGCTTTATAAAATAAATGTTTTAAAAATAAGGTGTTACCTTGTTGTCATTGAAGATCTCGCCGTTCCATGCCAGCATGTTCCCCAGCTCATCCTTCACAGGTTGCTGCGTCAGCTGGCGGCCCCTGAACCCCAACACCGTAGCGGTGAGTGTGAACCCCGTCGTGTCAGTCAGCTTCACCTCCTCCCGCCGAAATCCCTCTGGGCCCCGTCGCTTCAGAAGTGCAACTGTCTCCGGAGTTCTGCACAGAAGGAGATGCAAACTGTTTCGTTCTGCAATGAGGGAAACTCAAAACAAAAGAAAGAAAGGGTCCGATACGTATTCATTCTTAAGTCACATCTTTTATTTGGACATGCTGCAGGCCCATCAAGGCTGGTGCAGGAGTAGATAGGTGAAGAGTTTATTTGAGTAGCGCAGAATTTTCTGCAATTATTAGCAAAAGTAAAATTTCACGAGAATTCAGTACATTGAATCTGGTTTGCAAAAAAAGAGAGTTAGCTGATGGTTTAGATCTGGCTAAGCACCAATTATCATGTGCTAAAACGTTCCTTTGCCCTTTAAGTCCTCATAGCTTGAACGTAGGAGTTTCCGTGATGCTTTTGCTCTTCGGGAGTTTCATTAGCCCATGTGTTTCTCGTGGCATTGACACCAGCATCAAAGCTGCTGCTAACACTGTACAGGAGTTTTGCTTGCATGTTCATGATAGTTTATCGACCTCTCTGTTTCCTATTTCTTCTCTTGTTCAGGAATACAATGTCAACATCAGTCAACACATGCGCACATTGTCCTTTCATAGTTGTGCCTTCCGTCAAGCCCAGCAGTGCGTATTGAAAGGGTTTGCAGCGCAAGCATGGCAGTGCTGAAGGAAAGGCGTGAAAGCAAGGAACGGAAAGCAAAGAGGGACGACACAAGCCGCTGACTACCGACTGATTTATTTTTCACGACACACATGCACATATATATATACAAAGAGGTACAATCTTTTATCAAGCAGACGTCAGTAATGTGACATACTTCGGTGGAATGTCCGATAAAACTAAGGTACAATGATAACTATTAACAGACTAACCCTTATCCAAAAGCGCGTTGCAAAGCCACCGAAGGCTGGCTCACGCATTCACCGTCAAATTTCCCAACGTAATATGCCTCAGTGATTTCCCGTGTTAGTTTGTCTTTATGGCGTTCCAACACACTCCCGGCCTGAAATTGAGGCTGACAGCTGCAACTTTTGCAATGCATCACAAGGCTGGAACTTATCCCTTTGCATGGGTTTGCTGCAAACCCTTTCAATATGCACTTTAACCAACTAGCCCAAATAGCCGTTCTTCTTCAGCAGTGCATGTCGACCAACCTAGATGAACCTGACGTCTCATTTGTGGCCTGTCTCTGAGGACTTCCAACACCATTTGTTCTGGCGTGCTGCTAGACTATCTGTGAGGCAAAATGAAATGCGCACGGCACTTTCCTGTCATTGGCAGTTCATGGTTGTGCAGCACATGGCTAGACCCACAATGGCATTTTGCCAAATTGGAAGCCCTAGTGCTAGTTGCAGTAAATCATCAATGGAATCGCAACATACAACAATGTTTGATAAATTATTCTACCAAGAGGTGCCCAAGAGAAAAAAGAAAGAGCACATGCTCGGAAATGTTGGTAATCAATGATGGTACTTGGAAGTGCAAAACACACTGATACAACAGAAAAAAGACCTAGACCAAGACAAGCACTCACTTCAAACTAAAGTTTGCTATCAGGTAATCCATGGTAAAGTTCATGGCCCACTGAAGAACACAGGACGATTGGCATACAGACATGGTGCTAAATTCCAACATTTCTTTCATTTACTTACAGATGACACATGTATAAATAGAAGACAGTAGCAGCTGCCACGAAGGCACAGCAGTTACGGTGCTCAGCTGCTGACCCGAAAGATGTAGGTTTAATCCAGGATGCGGCAGTTGCATTTTGATGGAGGTGAAATGGCCCGTGTACTGTGTGATGTCAGTGCAGATTAAAGACGACGAGATGGTTTAAGTTTCCAGAGCCCTCCACACGGCATGCCTAATAATCATATCATGGTTCTGGCACATCAAATCTCAGAAACTGTTATTCTTATTAGAACACAGTAACAGCATGCACGTGTCAAGTGTGAGAGCAATGCTCTACAATTATATTGCGGCAAGAAATATATTGGTCAAATAGGATGCTGTGCAGAGCGACAGGCTGTGTTTGATCATGCACCAATGTGCAAACTTAAAGTACAGACCAACTGGCCTTCCACTGCAGGAAATGTGGACGTCAGCCTTTGTATGCGCAGTGTAGCATTACAAGAAGTACAATACAAGCCATTCGTGAAATCAAATGAAGCATCAAATATTGCTACGTTGAAAGTCACATGCGTTAGCGTGCCATCAACTGAACTTTCAAAAACAAGAATGCAACTTCTTAAACGAAACGCAAAGTGACTCAACGTGGATGGATGCCAAAAGAGACTACTAATCTAATTTGGCAGCTAGCGCTTCACTAACTTCATGATGTTGTTTTATCTTTACTTTCAGCTCACACGTGATTTGCTGTTCTAAAAGTACTTACTTTTACAAATGCGCATGCGTGTACTGCTGCTGTCACCTAAGTAAATAAAAAAAAATGTTGTAGAAGAGTGTCGATGTACCTTTAGTCCAGAAGTCTTCAGAACACTAATAAAGTTACTACAGAAAAAATAAGCAATAATGAGCGCTGGCACGACTTGTGAGTTGACAAATTATCCCACAATGATTTAGCCTCAATGAGAGTTTGAAAGGTTCATGTACACAATAAGATTGTGGTATCTTGAAGAAGTCAAGGTATAGAAAATAAATAAATTTCAGTGAAGAAATTTGGCTATGAATGTAAGTTTACCTCTGTGGGCAAACTAAGAGGCACCATAATGTCTACAGTAGTCGGAGCAAGTATAAATCTAACTGCTCATTTTTGTATGTGTTCTATGTTATTATTTAAGTGTTTTTGATGGGGATTCCAGACTAATGCCATTGTCACATGGGCAAGCTTAAGTGTACTTCACCGCCAGTGTCATCTGTACACTGTCACAGGGGAACACTTAGTGGCACTTGCCGTAGAACGCACTCACCGACAATGCGTTTAGCAAGCTCACTTCACTGCATCAAAATGTGTAGCCTCGATAACAGTGGCTCAAAAATAAATAATGTAGCACCGAAAGCTGAGCTGGTAGTGTTTTCGAAGCATCATTCTTTTTATTAGGAATATTTTTATGCATAAAAGAAACAAAGCTTGAGACCATTCTATTCAGTGACCAGTGAAGCTGAAGGGCACAAAAACGGCTTTGAAAGTTGTCTAAAGGATGCATAGGCATAGAGTATTATTGTAAACTGTGGCCTTCCCAGGAACGCTTTTTTTGGGCAGCATCTGCTTCGCGTCTTCTGTCTAGTGTTTGTCAGCATCTGGAGTATCCCCTTAAGAGTGCATGACAAAACACGTTGGCATCAAACTTTCGCAAAGCCAGAATTTTCCTGATGCGTGCAATCCTCTATGTCGGCTTTACATGTTGTCCTGCAGAAGTCTTTTATTCCACCACCAGTACACTGCCATATAAAAACTGGCAGCAGCCAGAACAGACGTGCTGCCACAGCAGCAGCCAATAGCAAGATGGCAACTGCTGTTGTTTTTGGTCTATGCAAGTCACGATTCACTGGAAACTAGCGTATAACAGCTCTACTGTAAAACATACTATACTGCAAAAAGCAACATTGTTCTCACACTCAGCAGTTTATAGCCACAGCCACCACAGCCCATGCGGTGCAATGGCCGCGTCCAACGCGCTTGTACCTCACCTTTATTCTAAAGGCAGTTTATAGCACATTATTACTTAAAGGGGCCTTGCAACATTTTTCCAAGTAACCGTCGAATGGCTTCACTAAAGGAGTTTATTGCCTCACGAATCGACCACCGCAAAAATTTTTAGAATTCGTGAAGTACAAGTGGAGTTACGGAGATTTGTCACACGCTGTAATTGCGTTCTCTCTTCTCTCGTCCTGACGAACACGCTGCAAGCTAAGCAGGAAGGGATGGCATGGGGGACAGAAGCCATGTCACGCGTGCGTCATGACCTTGAGCACTCTTTTTTTTTTCAAATGCGTGGCTAACCTTCACTCAGTGAGACTGCGAGCGCGCCCGTGGGCACAGTAACTATGCAGCCAACGACGCTCAAATCAGCCTATGGCCGTGAATTTGGGCATACGGCATGGTCATTTGAGTATATGGCAACACTTGCAGAGAGAAGAGGGAGCAATTTTTAGCTGATTTTCAGAATTGTAAATTCCAGGCCGCTTGCTGCGCTATAATTGTGGGGTCGCGCATTTCCGACACAACAATAATGTTTGGCTCACGTGTTCTCAGGAGCCCCGACTACAGATCGGCAGCATTTTCTGGCCATGCTGAAAAAAGTGTTCCAGGGCCCCTTTAAGAAATATTGCCTAAAGCAACAAATATATGTCGTGCTACGGACTTACCTATCGCCATTACAATTTCCGGCATGCATTTCCCTTTCTTGTGTAGAAGTGCCCCACAAGAGAGACACTTACTCCACTTAAAGGGACACTAAAGTTAAACATAAAATCAGTTTAGACAGATAACCTATTCCTCTCAGAACTCTAATTTTACAATTATACGTTAATTACAAGAAGAGAAAATAAAGGTCAAGGTTTCATTTTTGAATTCCGCATCGAAACTTGAGGGTGTGAACGTCACCACGACGTCACGAATTTTAGTCTTTTTCCGTATTCTGGACACACTGGTTCAATTAAATTTTCTTAAACTTGGCATGTTAAAGGGGTACTGACACAGTTTCGTGGCCGACATAGCTTGCGGGATCGATTCCTGTGAACACGCGTATATCATCTACCAAATTTGAACAACGAATACAGCTTGGAAGGTAATTTATATGAATTTTGAAGTTCGTGTGCACGATCCAGCACTATACGCCACACCTCACAACAATGACATCATCCAAAGCGACCTGAAGGTGACCCCCAACTTCCGAGATGTCACCACTGCGGCCGAGCTCCGAGCTGGCGCAGCTAGAATAATGACGTCATAGTCGCCACTGCTGTTTGGCCGCGCCTGTGCCAGCAGGTGGCTGGATGCAGCGGCTGCTCACGAGTCCGTGCCTGCGGCAAACGTGTCACCATACAGTAATGATAAAGACGAGGATGACGATGATGGAAATTACATCGCACAGTGCAAACGGCAGCGAAAGAACGCAAGCAGACAATGCAGGCAGCACGGTAGTGTGTCACAGTTCTGTCTACCATTTCACACGCTAGATGGCATTGGTTGCACCTAACGGCTTGTCTTTCTCGGAGTTCTCCTAAACCGAAACTGAGACCAGTTGTTAATAAACAGACTGTAATTAACTATCTGTCGCGAATTCCAGCAAGGAATATGCCGTGTTGTGACTACTAGGCCCCCAGCAACATATTGCAGCAGAAAAATGCCAGACACAAATTTTTGTGTCAGTACCCCTTTAAGACTCTGGGTCCCTTAGAATAACATGTAAACCATTTTTACCAATAAACAACTAAATAGGCCCTAGAAGACACCATAAAAAATCTATGTCGTCACGGCAAGCTGGTGTAGGAACTTCAAGGCAGCATCGCCACCTGTGTTTTATATTTGCCTGTTGTCCCACTTACCAAGCTTCTTCTTGCAATAAAAGTGGTGCTTTTGGTATTATGAAATTCTAACTTATAAATACGAGAAAAATTGTTTTCTCTTTAGTGTCCTAAGTGCAGCCACTCAACATGCACTTAAGTTTGCCCGTGTGACAGGGCTATAAACGTGCACCCTTGACAAGGTTGTATCAGTGATATACTCTACTCGCACCTTAAGAATTCAGCCAAATAAATTTCATTGCAGTTAACTTTTAATGAGAACCTGAAACGATTTCAACAATATTTTGTACAAATGCGTTGAGCTGGTGGTGCAAGTCCTTGCAAGACCGATTTAAACACCCTGTGTAATATAATATGAGATTTTAGATATGCACATTGCTGCAGATTGTAACAGTGCTGCCAGTCAAGTTTTCAGCCTCCACTGCCCTTGGCACATTGCATGGGTGAGCGATGTCACACAGGAGACCATTCTGAGCAGCTGTCTCGCTGACGTCACGGGTAATTTTTCTAATATAATTGTGAAAAACTGTTATTGCAATAGTTAAAATGCTTTATAATTTGCTGTATTTTAAGAAGAGTAATGAAAAGAGAATACACTTCCCCAGTTTATTACTACAAGTGGAAAATTACGTTAGACAGCGAGCGATGTCTGCCTGCGTTGCACATGTTGGTGTGTGATGCACGAACCAGTGCTGATATCGATCTTTAATTTTACCAGTACCACTATCCGTCCTGTGGCCATTGTGGGCAGCAAACATAACAATTGGTGCACTGTGCATGGCAATTGTGTACCCTTGCAAGGCAACCAGTGAGCGGAGTGACTGCAGCGTACCTATACACTGCACATCAGGCTATATCCAGTTGACACCAAAATCAGCCTGTTGGCAGTGGCCATTGGACACCAGAAGACTACCATCACAGTTCTTTGGTTGACGCTGGCCGGTGATCGTTGTCAGAGAGGTTTAGGTTGTCAGTAAGCTTAGTTTTTGCACACTGTCGACTTACCAAGGAAGTGCGAGCATCCAGTGGCCGGCATTTCCGCAATGCTTGGTGGCGTTGAGCTCAACCACGCATTGGCATGACAGCCATAAGACGGAGCGTAGACCCGTCCTCTGTTATCTCCAATGAACCTGACCATTCAGCGAATAAGTTGAAGAGCAAAAGCTGTGCCAAGAAGGAGGTTAATAAATAAATGCCCAGGGGTCAAAGCACGAGGTACCTTGCTTAAACTGTGGTTTGAATAATTTAATAACGTATCTTGACCCCTTCGTCAAATTCAGAACTGGTTTGAAGAACACTTTAAAAGCTTTTTTTTTAAAATAATCTATATTCACTCAGAAGTTGTGCAAAATATTCATTTCATATGTAAAATATGAAATCTCCTTTCAAGTCTCGTATTCGCAAAAATCTCAGAGGTCACACTTTACGTTTTTGTTGAATCCCGGGTGGTCGCACTGCAAATAACTACGCTCACTCTCCAATTTCTTCTATTTTACTTCACATTTTACATAAATTTTTGAAGTCCAAGATCAAGAAGGGAGCCGACGGATGGATACACGTTATAGATGTCGGCCAGCCTGATCTGAGGCACTTTCTCCTGTTTTGAAATCTATAAATTTTTGAAGCAATACGTAGCAACTGATGCTACTTTTACAAAACAAAGAAAAAACAATACAGTTATAAAAGGTGACACTAAGAATAAAAACCCACCATCTACAGCTGCGATTCAAACCTGGGCCTTTGAGTGGGAAACGGGCATTCCAGCCCTCCACCACCTTGACGAAGGCGCGCGCAACTCTTAGACGACACATTGCAGACTACCGATCGCAGTGCCACAAGCGGATTGACCCTGTTTGGGCTTCACTTTTCAAAGCTCGTTCCAAGCCCTCCCCTGTTATAGTATACTCTAATTCCGTATTCCAAGGTACGGTACAGGCCCCTTGATGTGACAAGGATCCACAATTACGCATCAGCATACCACCCCACAGATTGCTTTTGTTCAAACATGTTTCTATAGAATATTCCCATCCACTGTGTCGAAATGGCGGCACCTTCAGTCACAGCTATGGTGAACGCAGTGAAATCACTTTTCGAGTGGCTGCACAGTAAGCGACACCCACTTCAGATTTGTTATGGATGAAGAAAAGCTGGCAAGTGATGAAAAATGGCATACCTGTGCAAAATTTTAGGCAGGTATCAATAAATGATTGAGCAGGAAGAATTATCTATACCCAGTGCTTCATTCTTGTACCTAGTGCTTCAACGCAAGCAGCAAGCGCGCAGTATTTCCGAGAGCCACCAGTCAGCAAGATCAGCACTTACTGTGCGTGTTCACAACTATCAGCACGCTCGTGCTCACTTACGCCCATTCACTCACACTTGCTTTGATTCACGCCAGCACCCACTCACACATTTATGTGCTGTCACTTTACACAAGCATTTCCCCTCCTTGACAATTCATATCCACTCAATTTCACCATCGATGCCTTCCATTTGCACTCTTTCTCACCCACTACTGTGGTCTTGTGGTTATGGTATGGTGGCTAGTTATGGTGCTTGATCGCTCAGCCGAAGGTCACGGGATCGAATCCCAGCCACGGTGGCAGCGTTTCAATGGAGGGAAAATGCTAGAAGCCTGTGTGCTTAAATCTAGGCACGTTGAAGAAACCCAGGTGGTCAAAATTTCAGGCAGCCGTCCACTACTGCGTCTCTCATAATTATATCGCGGTTTTGGAATGTAAAACCGCAACAAGTATTAATTACTTGCACTCATATCGATTGATCACTAACTTCTAACGAAATTTATGTCCACTAACTCCCTATTCATACTCGAGTCTCCTCACACACTTCCACACTAAATCTCACACCTGTAGAATTACTGTGGAGTGTAAGCACAAGAAAAAGTTTCCTTTTTGCAAACCTTTCACAGAGCTGATCTGCAGTGCAAGTCAGTGTACTCTCGAGTACGTTGACCCAGGAAGAGACATTGAAGAGATGAGTGGCTGCCGGGTGGGTGGCAAAGAGGAGCACAACAGCATGGCAGCTGTGTTGCCACTCAGAAATGTATGCAACTACTATTGCATCATTGCTACGAAAATTCTTCCATATCATCATGGAATAGTACATTGCTGCTACTGCATAACAACTCCGAGTAATATTATCTTTTCTGTGCCGCAACAGCAACAAAATTATGAGGCATGCCATAGTGGAGGGCTCCGGAAATTTCTACCATGTGCCTGCACCGACATCGCACAGTACACAAGCCTCTAGCATTTCACCCCCATTGAAATGAGACTGCCACACAACCCTGAGTAAACGAGACACATAACACAAACAGGCAAGGGCATCAGATCTGTAAACCCAAACCTTCTGCCTCTTATTACAGCAGTGCGTACCAACAAGTCAAGCATCAACTAAGTAATGTTGTATAACAAATTTAAGATAAGAGTGATTGGGGGGCCCTTTTAAAGCCTGTTACATGCACTGCTTCTCGAACCAATGAGTGAAAAAACACAAACAGTCCGTCTCTTGGCCCTTGGAAAAGAAAAAAGCATTTGTTTTGAAGATCAACGCGCTCCCACCACTGTGCTTCAACTTTAGCAGGCTTGATTTAGAGCAACGAATGCTCGTTATTCACAACTCCACACACAAACATTTCTTCCTTCAAGCTTTATTAGAACACGAACATTGTGGCAAGAAATATATATATATATTTATATCCACCAAGCTACCATCCTGAGGGAAGTGTCTTATCAATATAGTGCACGCTGCCATCCAGCATGCAAAGGGAGGAAAAAAAAAAGCGAAGAGGATCGCTTGTTGCACCCTTCCACTCTTCCACGTTTGATCATATGCGCAAATTTCCCCAAACTATATACACACACAATAATAATAAAAATTGCAATGTAGGAAAGAAGTGTTTAACCATCAACCTTCAGCAGTGCCTCTATTACAGAGGTCAATCTACAACTCTCCTTGCGTATATATAAAAAAAAAGACATTTTATCGAGTTATGCTAGCTATCAAAGAAAATACCCTTGCTCAATAAAATAAAAAAAAAAGATGCTTTATCTCACACATGCGGCAGTTTGCACACGTGTGCAATGCCTTTGTGTTTTCAAAACCTGCAAGCAATCAATGCTTCTACACAAGCATGCGCGTGTTTGTGTAGCAAGCCCTACAATTAGCAGTAAGTACAACCTGGAAAAAAAAAAACGAAAGTAACCCATATGGTGTCATGCTTTAATTGCAACGACATCACTGTGCACAATCATCGCCCAGCCACTCGCATATCGGAACAAAACTGAGGCAACTCGCCAGATAAACGACAAAATCGGAGATCACACAGTTTAGCAACGGATAAATTAAAGTTAAAAACCCTCCGGCATGCTTATCAATGACATAAAAGGCATGCCGGACTTGCCAACATGCAAGCGTTTCGGTTTAGCTCAGACATTTAGAATGGAACAGGTATGCAAAAACACTTGCCAACATCGCCTAACCAAGAACCTTCCTTGGTAAGAACTTGGCATTTGTCATCCAAGCCCCACTTGCTTTAACTCCTCTGTGTGCTCAAAACAAGGCAATGACAAGATACTTTGGACACATTCCCTCTGAGTGCATCTCGTTTCAGTGGCCGTAGTAAAGATCGGAGGCCCGTTTAAAGAGCACGGGCAAACCGGACCAGCCCAGTGCCAATCTGGCAACAATACAAAAACAAACACAGAGGCTTAACGGAAATAGCTTTATCACCAAAGACCACCACAGTTATTACTCATCCATGTACTCATGATAAAAGTGATAAGGAGCCCCAGAACGCGAAGGAATCCTTCCGCAGAGAAGTTAAGGACGGGTGTTCTTTAGGGGAGGGGGCAACATTTGCCATAGCTTGCCTCAGACTTAGGTGTTCTTCGAGAAAGACTAGTCCTTATATTTCAACATGTTATCGACTTCATTTTCATTACCTCTTCCGAGGCACACTTCTCGATCAGAGGACCCACACGCACAAAAAGAAACTGAACCCTCGCTTCATACCGAGCTCGGGACACATCAAAGAGGAACGCATTCATTCCAGTTGAAACAGCAGCTAAGTGTCTTCAAGGGGCTTCCCCACGCAAAAAACGTGCAAGGAAATTAACAGTGCTGGCGCGTGCATGTCGACTTTCGCCTGCAGGCGGTTGCAAAGCGCACAGCATTAATCAGCACGCGTCAGCTGTGCTCGAACTCGACAAAAGGAATGGACAGAGGTCAGCAACGCGCTTCGGGATTTCGCCACAGTAGTTACAAGCAATGCAGTCAAGCCACCAGAGAGTGACGAGAACTCTTGCATTTTGAAGTAGCCGCAACATGACACAGAAATGCGCATTCAAAACGAGTCCTAGCCCTTCATGCTCAGAAAAAAAGTCCGCACTTCTGAGACAAAACTGCACACAACTCTTGACTTGTATGGCGAACAAGCACTTGCCATGCCATCTTTTTCGTGTACACACCATCAAGTTGTTAGAGAAGGAATGCTGTTTCACCAGCATTAGCAACTCACTCCCCAAAAAAAAAAAAACTTTTCCCCAAACATTCCCTGAAGAAACCGCTAAAACACACTCCACCCAAATGCAAGAAGACAACACTTGGTCTAACTCTTGATTGTGGTTCTGTAACCGAGGCGGCACGTTCGGTCACCTCCATCGGGGCAAAGGCGGAAAAAACTCGCGTGACAAGCAACTCTACTTCTAAGAACCGTGCATCATTCGAAAACGTGAGGTGGTAAATTAAAGCACCGAAACCATTTTTTCTGGCGGCAAGCAGGACAGAACAGTGTCGAATGTGGGTATTTCGCAGTCCACTGTGGGATTAGAGGATATTTGGAGGGAGGTCGGGAAACAGGCATTGAAGATTGGGAGAGTTGGTTTGCTGTACTTGAACTCGTACAGCGCATCACAGGAAAAGAAAAAAGGACCGAGTCGGCCAGACGAAAGGACAGAGCCCTTTCGTCTGGCCAGCCCGGCTGTTTCGTCTTTTTCCCATGACGCACCGTACCAGTTCAAGTACAGCGAACAGATCATCTCGGGCAACAGGAACAATTTTCCAATAAAAATAACAGAGCTGTACGTTTATTTTCTTCGGTAAAAAGAAACACGAAAAAAAAAAACACGCACGTCTGTGACAACACAGGGCTGAACAACACGGGGGGGAGGGGAAGGCAAATTTTGGGCGCCTGCTCTCATCTGTCCAGTAAGAAGATAGGCAACCTTCTCTTTGCAAGCAACAGCGACTATCACGCGCAGGAGTGAAGGGAGAGAAACGGTAAAATCGCGTAGGTGGTGCTTCGTTTGTAGTGTCAGTGAGGAGGGGTGGCTAGCGGCGTCTCAGTGGCGACTTCTCCGGGTGGCGGCGTCTCCTCAGTACCGGCTTCCGAGGTTCTGCTGTACGGCGGTACGCGCCGCTTCGGCAGCCACGTTAGCGGCGGCTCCCTGGACGTGTTCGTTGCGAAGTACGCCCGCGGTGAACTCCTGCTGTGCCTTGGCGAAGGAGGCGCCCGTCGAGCGGTAGAGGCGGTGTACCCGCAGAAGCATGATGCACGACCAAGCGGCGTTGACCGCGTGTCCCGTCGCCACGATGGTGAGGAAGATGCCGAGAGCGATGGACTTGCTGAACGCGTCGATGGCGACCACGAATCCCGACGCGCCCGTGGTGCCGATGCCGACAGCGTAGATGACGCTCACGATGAGCTGCACGAAGAAGACGAAGAAGAAGACCATGAAGTTGAAGGAGGAGTCGGAGCGGAAGGCCTTGTACAGCGGCCGAAACCAGCAGAGGAAAGATAGCGGGGCGAAAAGGACCAGGTAGAGGATGGAAAAGCCGAAGTGGGTGGCTCCGCCTTCCTTCACGAGGATCGCCAGGCCTCCCAGGAAATTGAGCACCAGCACGAGCACGTAGAAGATCCACAGGTAGTAGACGGTGCGCACGATCTTCTGGAATTCGAGCGGGATGTCCACGCCGATGTCCTGGTAGAAGCAGGGTGCCACGCAGCACTTTTCGGGCAACGGGGGCCAGTTGTTGGCTCGCGCGTTGAAAGCCGCGCCGCGCAGGGCCTCTTCCCGAGCTTGAAGTTCGGCCGCCTTCTTCTCGAGTTCTTCCTGACGTTTCTGAAGCTCAGCCGTCGAGATCGTGGTTGACTGGCCGCCGCCGCCGCCCGCGGAGTAAGCCGGAGGCGGTTCCGAGACGGCCTGCATTACGGCTGGTTGCACGACCGCTGCTGTAGACGTAGCCGTAGAAGGCCTGTACTGGGGCGGACTCGTAGTCGGCGGTTGCGCCGGCTCGGCGAACGGGTTGTAGTCCTCTAGGCCTAACCCCGACTGCTGGCTGCGGCTTGTCACTTGCGTGACGGCGGGATCAGCAAACGGGCTCGGCGCGTGAGGGTCCGCGAACGGATTAGAGTCCAGGCCCGACATTGTTGCCGGCGGACAAGGACTTACACAGTAGCACCGCTAGTGATGTGGAACGCGCCCCGCCGGTGTGGTTTGTTTTTGCTCTCGTCGTCCCGCTTCTGCGGTTTACACTAAGCCGCTGACGACTCGCCGAAAGGTGGTGGGAGTTCCAACATCTCGCGTAACCTCGCAACAAACTGCGCCCCAAGAAGTGACGACGAAAAATACTCTCGAAGCCGGGCGAAAAAACGGAGACCCAAAACGCCGCCAGCGCCACCGGAAGCAACGTTCACTACCTCCGGATGCGCATGCGCGAATCATCTACATGGCCTAGAATATCGACAGAGTGGCGAAAGCGCCGATCTCCGCGTGAGGCTTTGTGGCGAACTGCCGAGCCACGGCGCTGCGGCGCCTAGGGTGCCATAGCCACAAGAGTCGAGGAAGTAGGCAAAATACCAGGCAAGGACTGGGAGCATTGTTAGCTGTTACATCTAATGACGAAAGAGATAGGGAAAAAGAAAACTATTTGCTGGAAAGGAAAAAGGAAGCCAAAAAGTTGGTGGAACAAGGAAATCCGGGAGGCGATAGAGAAGGGACGTGAAGCATCACGGGAGCATAGACAGGCAAAAAAAGGAGAAGCGGCCGCAGGACAAAGTCATTGAAATATGGGAAATATATCTAGAGAAAAAATCCATTGTACAGAAATTGGTCGAGGCAAAAATTAAAGGCGAAAGTGAACGCTGGGTGACAGAGATTCACGAAAAAAAAGGAGGCCGCGCCTAGGATGTTTTGGAGCCACATAAAGGCGCTAGGTAGGAAGTCTGTCACAATGCAGGGGCGTAGCCAGAAATATTTTTCGGGGGGGGGGGGGGGTTCAACCATACTTCATGTATGTTTGTGCGTGCGTTTGTATGTGTGCGTGTATATATACGCAAGCAAAATTGAAAAATTTCGGGGGGGGGGGGGTGTTCACCCCCCCCCCCCCCCATTGGCTACGCCACTGTCACAATGCAACAACATATTGTAGATGAAGGAGGAAATTAAATGGGTATGAAGTGCTAGGTTACATCTGAAAGGTAACAGCCAATTCATTTAAAAAGAGCATCCAGGGGATTTCCCCGGTGAGTGAAAATGTGGCAGAGAGAGCAACCGAGGAAGAGCTAGTACTTTGAGAACTTCAACTGGAAAAAGGCCGAAGGAAAAATTCCAAAGTGCACTGCCGCGGGTTTAGATGGGGTTCCAGTTAGCCTCATTAACGAACTAGGAAGGAACTTCAGTATAACTTTTGTTTGGCCTAGCTGGTACATAGCATTTAAGAAGAGAACTTCAGCGCAAATAAAGACCGACCACAAAGAAGCGCCAGTGCTCGTCTTTTCTAGTCTTTGTGGTCCGTTTTGATTTGCGCTGAAGTTCTCTTCTTAAACGAACTAGGACATAACACTAAAGAAGCACTGCTGAAAGCCGTAGAAAAATGCTTACAGGACAGGCAAATACCGGACAGTTGGCGAAAAAGTAGAATGAACTTCATCTATAAAGGCAAGGGATAAGATTCGTTCGTATAGACCACTAACCATTACATCGGTACTATACAGGTTGGCGATGCAAGCAGTAAAAATGAAAATAGAAATGTGGGCAGAACATAACGATATTTTGGGAGAACTTCAGAATGGATTTCGAGTCGACAGGCGGTTAGATGATAACCTGTTTGTTCTCACTCAGTGTATAGAAATATCTAAAATAGAAAATAGGCCCTTGTACGTGGCTTTTCTAGACATCACTGGGGCGTACGACAACGTTAATCAGGAAATTTTGTGGGATATATTGAAAGGAATGGGCTTAGGCGAGGACTGTATACAGCATTTGAGGGAGATATACCGAGAAAATACAGTTCACATAGAATGGGAAGGAATATGTAGCAAAGAGAACATTGATATTAGCCGCTGAGACAGGGATGTCCTTTGTCGCCACTGTTATTCATGCTGTACATGGTGAGTATGCAAAAGCACTAGAAGGTAGCAACATTGATTTTAATCTGTTGCACAAACATGCTGGCGTGATGATTGAGCAGAAGCTTCCAGGTTTATTTTATGCAGACGATAGTGTCTTATATGCGGACAGTCGAGATGATATGCAGCAGCTGGCGAATATATGCGGAAGGGAAGGTGAAGCTCTTGGACTAGGATTTAGTGTAATGAAATGTGGACTGATGGTATTCAATGATCCCTGTTACCAGGCGGTGTCAATACAAGGCCAAGAAATACCGAGGGTCAGCGAATACAAGTACCTCGGAGTATGGGTAAATGAGAGTGATAGATACATGGAGGTACAGGAAAATGCATCGGCAGCAAAAGGAATGAGGAATGCTGCAATAATGAAGCACAGAGCGCTGTGGGGATACAATAGGTACGAGGTGCTTCGAGGTCTGTGGAAAGGTGTAATGGTTCCGGGGCTTACTTTTGGGAATGGTGTGCATGAGGGCAGAGGTGCGATTGGGAATGGATGTAAATCAAAGGACTGTGGGACGCCTCGCGTTGGGTGCTCACGGGAAGACAACAAATGAGGCTGTAAAGGGCGATATGGGATGGGCAGGTTTTGAGGCAAGGGAAGCTCAGAGCAAAATAAGGTTCAAGGAGAGGCTAAGGAACATAAAGGAGAGTAGATGGGCAGAGAAGGTGTTTCGCTATTTGTATAGGAGGTGCGTGGTCACACAGTGGAGAAAAAGAACTAGGAGGCTCACTCGTAAATATACAGCTGGTAGTGTAAGCAATATGTCAACAAAGAGTGTTAAGCGAAAAGTCAGAGAGGCGGAGAGGGTTTACTGGACGGCAGCTATGGAGAAAAAACCGGCTTTCAGTAACCACCGAAAGGGCAAAAGTGAAATAAGGAGGGAGACATTTTATGATAATTCAAGGGGAAGCGCTTTACTGTTTGAAGCGAGATCAGGTTGCCTTAGAACGCGCAGTTATAAAGCGAGATTCAGTAAAGAAGAAGAACAATGCACATGCTGCAGGGAAGATAAGGACACGGCGGAGCATGTCCTGATTGAATGTGGACCCATGTGTACGTTTGGGCACGAGCCTAAATGAAGCCTTGGGTTTTAGGGACAACAATGGAAAGCTGAGCACACACGCGATTGAAATAAGTAATAGACAGTTAGGGTATTGGTGGCAGAAAATTAGAGAGAAAGGACAAAAATAAATATTGTAAAAAAATAAGGACATTCTGCTGTAAAGGGCAGATAACTAAGCTGAGAATTTACGTTTTTTTTTCCTGTAATAAGATAGATTTAATTGAAGTAGAGACATTAGGCCAACATTTAAAAAAAGGGGGGGGGGGGAAGAGGAACAAGATGTGTGTTTTTTTTTTTTTTTTTGTCGGGCCTGGTGGCACACTTATCACCAACCCGTTATAAAGGGGACGCTCATAGCATCCATCCATCTATGCCATGATGCCGCGTGTATTTCCATCCCAGCCATACCAGGGGGTATGTTTTGAATACACGCGGCCGGGAAGCGTGGAAGCGGACGCGAGCGCCACCACGTGGTTCTCCCTCTGCAGCGTTCAACGCAGCCGCGCGCCGGTGGTCGCACTACAAGCAATACAGACACTACGACAAAATGGCCGGCGCTTCGCAGACGACTTTTCTTCCTTCCACGAACGTAGTGTTTGTGCTATTCAGCCACTACACCGCTACATTACCGTATCAACAGCAGGACTCAAGTCACTGACTCTCCTTCTTTTCTCCGAAGCAAAATATAACGCCTTCACATGTTTGCACACATAACAAACAACGCTAGTAAATCACAGCCATTGCGCTGAATGACAACACGTTCACATTCAACATCCAACGCACTAATCAACGAGGACATACTGATTATTGAGAAATACAACAAATCCTGATCCCTGCAGTGACCTGGCGCGTCAGATACGCGCGAAAATGTACGCGCAGGAAGCATTTCGGCGACGCTACACTGCTTTGTTTCGACATGTTATGACGCGCGATCGCTGCCAATGTTACGTTTTCCTTACAGCTCACGTAAGGTCACGCAAGCATTAGAACGGCACGATCTAAAATGCGTACGAGTATACATAATCACGCCAAAATAAACTGTTCCGCGACAAGCGATCCCGCCGGCACGGTTTTAACTTCAACGGTGCTTTTCACTCACCAAACAAGGTGCACTGGCTTTCGACGAGCTTGCTGCACAAACCCTGACGCACAGTCCAATCCCGCACATGTTTGCGGTGATTCTGACACAAAATGAGCGACGATAGACGTAGAATTTAAAAGCCGCCAAACGACAACTCTCCCTGACACATGGCTCGCAGCTTCTGGCAGACGCGCACGGGGCAGCTCTAACACCAGATGCAAAACGTCCCAAACAATCGCTTTTCTTAATTTTTTATTGTCTAATCTCAACCTATTTCGCCAGTCAAAAAAAGTTGTCACGTTACTGTAAGTAGCTATTTGTTTTAATTACATTTACAGAAAAAAATTCGCTGGGTTAGTCGATTTTAAAGTTATTTCCGTTTTGCCTTTTGCACCGCTGTTTACGTCGGTTTGTCCGCGTGTGTTGTCTTGTGGCACGCACGATGTTTGCCGGTGAGTAGCGTGGTTTCCGAAAGTAAGCTGGCGGTCGCTATATTTCAAGATCAAGCTACGTACACGCAGATTTATTTACATTAGCGGCCTGTTCTGAGCACAGTGCCTGACGATCGCTAACTATGGATCTTGTTTCGCAGGTGAAATCGACGACGTGTGCTATTTCGGAGTGCTGACAGCTTTACTGCTTCGTTCGGCGACTTCGTTATGGCCTTACTCTGGTATGCACGCGATCTATTTGATGAAACTTGCCTTCAGATAACCTGTCCTGATGCTCCCAAGGCCATGCCCGTGGGAGTCAGCTTTCTTTAAAAATGAGCCATACAGCAACGACGATCGAAACACGATTCAATCAGCCTGTCGCTGTCTGATATCCTTCTTTACTCTTAATGTAGTGAATTTAACATCGCACCACACCATTGCATCATAGCCGACGATGTAAAACTCGTGCGAAAATAATAAAAGTACTCAAATCAGGGGTTCCACGGGCCAAAACCACGGTGCAACTTCGAGCTTAGTTATCCAACACCTTAGTTAGCCGCGAAGCCTCACGATTCAACCTCGAGCTTAGTAATTCAACAGCTTAGCAGCTATGCTACAACGGCGGGTGCTGGAAGGTGGATTGCGCAGCTGTTATTTAACATGAACAATCAACGAAACTAACAAGACCCGATATGATAGGCGTTATTTATTGCGTTTAGAAAAATTAAGTAGCTTTGTGAATCTTAACACTCTTAGCACGAACTTAATTAGGGCTGTGCTTGCGATATCCGTGCCATTTGATCAGTGGTCACTGTAAATTAAACTTAAAGCTAATTAAGGTTAATTTCCTTGCCTACCTTCATGCAGAGTACCGTCTGGCTCTTAAATCAGCTTCTCGTTTAATAGCCTATCCTGGTCCAGAGGACAGCTAGTAGTAAACTAGACCGATGACCATGTAATCACACTAGCTAGCGACTTGCAATCTGTGATTACATTGCACTCTTTCTTTTTTTCTGTATCTGCACTGTGCTACTGAAGTGCATTCTACAAACCAAGAGTCTCGCTCACTGGCACACACTTGCTATGCTGCAAAAATTTATGCGAAAATACTGTCCTTTTGCGCTTTAAGTCATTCATTTATTCAATCACAAGCAGTCGTTCACGCTTATCCAGAGTATGATCAGTTGCATGCACTTTGCCGCAGTGCCAGATGACTCAAAGCTTGGGGGGATGTGGGAGCAGTTCCTCATGCATAGTTGGAAACTGTATGTGTACTGTATGTGTTGCTTGTCATTTTGCATAGCACATAGTTAAAACGTGTCAAGAAAACTGTGCTTCACATTAAGTCAATTTCAACAAGTGCATCGGACCTGCTGCAATTTTCTTCCGTTTCAGAAGGGGCCACATTAAGAAAGACCTAACTGTGAAAAATATGTCACTAAGCTTTATTTTAATCTTGCATTGCTATACTTCTGACACAGGCTGTCATTGTTGCTGTTATTAATAATATAATAATTTCAGGGGTTTTACTTGCCAAAACCACAATATGACTATGAGGCACACTATAGAGGAGGGCCCTGGGTAATTTCGACCATCAGGTCTTCTTTAATGTGCACTGCGATGCACTTTATATGGGCCTCCAGCATTTTGCCTCCCTCGAAAATGCGGCCACCCCTGCTGGGCTTGAACCCACGTCTTTCGGGCCAGCAGCCGAGCACCATAACCACTTTACCACCAAAGCGGCCCTTTTGTTGTTGTAGTTGTTAAGTACCATCTAGTCGCTTGCGACTTGTGGTGGGTGATCATGAGTATACTACCACGAGTGAAACGTAGTTAAAACAAGTTCTTTAATCTCACCTGTGTGCATTACTCTGCAGCTTCCGGAGCACTGTCTAACCATTTTATGCACAGTGGCTACGTTATCTCTTACCTCCCACTTTGGGTGGCATTAATTCTAGCTTCACCAAGCTGGGAGCTCGCATGACATGACATCAATCGTAGTTACGTTGCGCCCTCGATCAAGTACATTGGGGAGCCCTGGTGTGGCGTTTCTCATCTACAGCTTCATCTTTGCACCAGAGCGACCCAGTGTGGTTGATCAAACTGTCTGTTGGATTGCAGTGAAAACTTGTACATGATTCGCAGGTGCCGGCAAGCCGCCCATGTTTGGAGACTACGAGGCTCAGAGGCATTGGCAGGAGGTCACCGTGAATCTCCCAGTTACGCAATGGTAATAACGCATTAACATTTGTATTGTCTTTCCCTCTCACGTTTCTACCACTGGCTAACCAGAAAGAAGAACTTTCTTTCTATTTATTTATTTATTTATTTATTTATTTCAGTACCTTCAGAGTCCACAGGCATTACAGAAGGGAGTGAGTAACAGTATACACAATAAGAGGGAAAAAGAGAGCGAGAGAGAAGAGAAATAGCTGCTAAGAGTATACATGGCATTGAACAGCGGCCTTAAAATCAGTGGCATTGGTCAATTGGGCAATAGATGTGGACAGATGGTTTCTGTCATTCGAAGTACTGGGAATAAAAGAATCATGAAAATTTCGTACATGAAAAAGGAATGTGCACTTTGTGTTGATATCTGTTTGATATGTAGTATGGTTTGGAAAGAAGATCTTGTTGTAATTGTGGATTGTAGAAAATTTTATAAAAAAGAACAAGGCAAGACCTGCGTGAACAAAGAAGTGGAAGGCCCAAAATTATTTTCATGAGTGATACACTGTCGCACATCTTCAAAGTTGAAAAGACTCTGCCATATGCTTCTTGCGCGTAAGAGGATGGCAGCAACTACAAAGTCTGAGAAACGCGAGACGTATTAAATTGATACTTACAAGTGCCCCGAAGTGTGGAATGTCGTGTCATCAACATTTGTGTGTGTTCATAATGCAGTCTAAAATTTGCTGGCGTCACGCACTTAGTGATGCGAAGTACGATGACATTGTTCAAAACGATGTCAACAACAATGCTGTGTTTGCTTACTGCAGCCGTAGCGGTCGCAGGAAGAAAACAAGCCAGCTTTCCATAATCTCAATGCGTGTCCACCGTCTGAAATTATCGAATTTAAAAGTAGTGTTCAATGTTTTTATCCCTGGCTTGACACAATTAAAATACCAAACGGTAGCTGTTTTGCAGCCTGTGTGGGTGGCATTGTCAATACGCACATGGCTGCCATTTGTGTGGCTGCCCACATAGGTGACATCTCTGCTTTGTTATCTTTATTGTGTCAAGCCACTGTTTAAAATATTGAATATGAATTTCGCTGGCTTTCAGAGCATTTTTTTTTTAACTAGCGATCAAAATCAAAACTAGTTAATTCAAGTAACTGTTATCATCAGCATTAATGAGAACTAACAGACAATAATGCAAGGAAAGTAAAGGGGATGTTATTTGTAGTAATTAGGATATAAATGTGAAGAAACTCGACTGCTGACCCGAAGGTCGCGGGATCGAATCCCTGCCGCCGCGGCTGCATTTTCGATGGAGGCAAAAATGTTTGAGGCCCGTGTACTTAGATTTAGGTGCACGTTAAAGAACACCAAGTAGTTGAAATTTTCGGAGCCCTCCACTGCGGTGTCTCTCCTAATCATATTGTGGTTTTGGGACATTAAACCCCAGATATTATTATTCATGTGATGAAAGTTAAGTGGACGAAAAGATAACTTGCCGCCGGTAGAGACAGAACCTGCGACCTTCGAATAACGCGTCCGATGCTCTACCACTGAGCTACGGCGGCGGTCATCCTCCCGTCCACTTTATAGGGTATACTATATGTGCATTTAAACCTAGGAGTGTTAGCGCCGATCACAGCCATGGTGGAAAGTGTGGAACTCTCTTTCTGCCTGTTGGAGTCATGTAGCACGTGATCTTTTTATGAGCTGGCAGTTCTGATTATTTCTAGTCTTGTGTTCAGAGGTGCTGACCCAAATTTAACGACATATTTAGGAGTGAAAACATTTAGTACACCCTCAAGACATCCTGAGGATTTCCAGAGGTTCTGTGCATTTGCATCATCAATTTGCACTCCCTGACTGTTTTGTAGTTAGTCTTATAAAGTGATGTCTTTGCATTTTACAGGTACGAGAACTCTACCACCAACGATCTCCTCTACTGGGGTCTGGACTACCCACCTCTGACGGCCTATCACAGCTGGTTGTGTGGGAAAGTGTAAGAACTAGTACTTCATTCACTGTGATTTGATCGCTCTTGTTACTGTTATTAATGCTGTACTTACTGAAATAAGATGGAGTAACACGAAGAAAACACCAAGCAAAATGTAGCTGAGGATGCATGCGATTGAAAGTGAAACGCGTTTAGGGCAGCAGAGGCTTTGACGTAGGGTCGAGTTTAGGAAACCTGAAGATGATAATGACACTGCCCTCATTGACGTTAAAGGGGTCATGAATCACCCCTTGGGCTTGGTGAGAAAACACGTCCCGTGGAAAGTAAACACTGCTCAGAACATTTCAGCCAAATCTTGCAGTCACGCACAGCAAGGAGAGTAGAAGCGGAGCTCTAAGTTGCCGTTTTCTCAGGTGTTCTCTTTTCATACAGAGGCCTGTGCTCACCCTCTTCGGAGGCTGCTGGCACCTGCTGTTTGACGTTGAACAGATAGCTTGCTATTTGCCAATAGCCAACATAAATCAAGAGTGGTGCTTGGATCAGGTGTGCTTCTTTCCACGAGGTGCGGCGTTGTGCTGGCGCTGTGGACCATGGTCTGCTTAACATTAAACACTAGCTGCACTCATGCACAGGAGAGAAAAACAGCGTTTCATCACTCGCACTCGAGGTCATGATGCATGCTGATGCAACTTCTTTCTCCTGTGCCATCCCTGCCTGTGTAGCTTATAGCATGCTCGTCGGGAGGCGGGAAAGCAGCTAAAGCATGAGAGAAATTCCTGTAACTCAGCTCGTTCTTGACAGATTCAAGAAATTTTGTATTCGTGATACAATAAACTCTAATACTGAAGTTATTCGATGATTGATTGGAAAAGTGATGCAGAACACCTTCACGTGAAAAAAGTGGACCCGGGCGGCTCACTTAGTGCAAAGTTGCCTGCAATCACTTGCATCATCACAAATATTCATGCTGGCTAAATTTTGGCTCTTGTTTTGGCCGACGCTGCGAAACAGTTCATTGAATTGGAAGGGCAGTTACTTGTCACCACAAGACAGCCGTCTGATGCAGTGAAGATTACTAGCAGCGGAGGAAACTAACCGCTCTGTAGTGAAACATGTTACCCACAGCTGTTCGTTGTCGAAAAAACGGACCACCACACTGCCTAGAAGACACAAAAGGATCTGATGCACGGGTTCCACTGGAGGGCAAATGAGGGAAAAATCAATAAGTAAACTTTTACTCCTTTGACATAGCTTGAGAGAAATAAATCGGTAAATTCCTGCTTTTCGTAATCTCAAGAGACAGTGCGAGACATGCAAAGAGAGAAATTCAGTTACGCTTCATAGGGGTGTAGTATTTTCTAATTAGAATTATCGATATGTCAAAATATTTCGCTATCTTCTTCGAGTTCAATATACTAGTATCTGGGTGTGACTGACATTTAAAATAGGAGTATCTTTTGCTTTTGATAAAGTTATCTGTTCATAGTGTGTGCACTTTCATTTATTCATTTATTTATCTAAGAACACTGGCAATTTCATTGGAGATTATAGCAGCAAAGGCACATGAAAATTGTGTTGGTTATGTAGAATCGTACATGCATAACACTATACATTCTTATTGGAACAATACATCAGGAAAACAATTTTTGTCACATCTACAACGAAAAGAACATCACTCAAAACAACAATAGAAAGAGGAAAAACTATACGTTTGTGACAATCACATAGGCTCAACTCTTAGTAAGTTTGGTGATTCCACTGTGACATTGAGGCTACTTTTGCAGCAAGCATTTCATACCCAATCATAGTTGCAAACTCAATTGATGATGATTTGTTAGTTACAGTGGGTTTCAATGAGTTCCAGTTTTAATTGCTGGAAAAAAAAAATAATGTGTCTCCAGTGCAGAGGTCATCAATGGAAGCTGGGTTGCCCTCGGCAAATCACGAGGTATGGAGAGCTATGACCACAAGCTGTTCATGCGATACACAGGTAAGAAAATGCCTGAAATTGGGTCTGTAGAGATTATGTAGAGCTTGTGTAGATGAAAGCAGGAACCATTGACCGTGTTCTGTGAAACAGAGTATCAGTTAATGTGTTTTCCTGCATATAACATGCACAAAAGATTATTAAAATTCAGAGCTAAAGTTGGAGTGTAGGTTACATGCAAATTTTGCTGTACAGTGTGGCTTCACGCCATTGCAAGGAAGGTGGCTTCACATCAATGCGCACGGTTTTTTTTTTACACATTTTTTGTCAGGTTCTCGGGGGGGGGGGGGGGGTGATGTTATACAGTCGACGTCCGATTTCCCGGACGCCCGAAATTCCGGACATGCCTGATTTCCCGGACTCATCTGTGGCACCGTCAAGTTCCCCGTAGAGTCAATGTATTAAAAAGTCCAAAATTCCGGACGCTTATAGCCTTCGCCATCCGATTTCCCGGACTTTTTACTGTTAACCGCCGACCCAAAGTCGCCACCGACGCCGCCATTTTGGTTGTTTTCATTTTCATATCCTTGAACCCACCATACTCGCATCGCAGGTGTGGCCAGCGGGAGAGTATTTCGGCCGCGCGTTAAAAAAGTGCGGCCGGTGCGGCCCTCTGGCGGGGGTCTGGCCGTTGCCAGGCGAGCGAGACCGGCGAGACGGAGACGCGTAGACGCGGTGGCTCCGGCCATCGTATCGATAGTATGCGCTCCCCTTCTGCGGTAGTGTTATGTTATTTCGGCAGAGTAAAAAGCTGGGCTTGGTGTTCCCTGACTACTGTGCGACGGAGTTAGGAGAGGCCAGGATAGACGCACATCATTATCTTTGTTTATTGCTAGCGTGCATGCTTGTTGACATCCGACCGTCAGTTCGTACGTGTTGCATATCGTGCTTTAATTGTGGTGTTAATTCTAATGCGGCCGGACTGCTCGCACTGAGCTTACAAGAGTGCCCCCTACCTCTAGGCCGCACACCTTGATTTAACAGCACTAACATTGTTTCATTTCGTTGTTGCTGCAAGTATAAATTCTGAGTGAACAAAGCAGTACAAAAGCGTGCACTGTCGGCGCAGAGCATTACGACGTTCGGCGACGAGTATGGCGAGTACGAACAAGGTTGTGTCTTCGGGAGAAGAAGCGGCGCGGCGGGAAATATGATGGGAATTCGCTAGAGCATATGGGCCCAACGATGACGGGCCGACCCTGAGTTTCGAGTGAGAGAGGCGTGTCGCCGCAACTGCACGACAAAACTCGTCGGGAAGAGAGACGTCGGCCGCCCAGCAACGAAGGGAATCCGATCCTGACTTGCGAGTGGCCAAAGCAGGAGCTCACGGACCGTTTAGCGGCGTCATGTTATCATCGCTGTATCGACAGCTAAAATAGTACTTAGTAAAAAACGCACCCCAAAGCCAAGGAAAAGGCACCAGCTCCGCAGTTTCATCAGTCTTCGCGACGCCAAGTTAGTGAAGCTGTGCTAAATTTTACCCTTGAATGTTGCATTTGTGCGCTGTGACGTGCAGCTCATGCAGTCACTGCTTCATCGCAATGCCCACTGAATACTTTGTAATACCAAAGGAAACATGGCACTGCCGCAGAACCCAACGACGGTCGGAGTGCCGCCGCGGCCGCGTCTTCGTCGTCTAGGCAACCGCGACCACCGCGCGCGGAGCAGCTCTGTGTAGACTTTTTTAACGCGCGGCCGAAATACTCTCCCGTGGCCAGCAGCACCGCCGCACCGCGCCGCGGCTGCCGTAACCTCGAAACCGCACGTGTCAATCCGTTGCCAGCCGTAGCTAAGCCAAGCCAAACCACTGTGTTCGTTCACGTGTTGTTTTGTCAGCTGTGCCAGCTCTGCGGTCGTGTCTGCGGTTGATCGTTTGCTGCTGCGCGCTACCTTCAGTGATCACGTTTCCCGACCTTCAGCATCCACCGAGTTCCTAGCTGTTTCGTGCTGCGCTTTTCGTCGAGCGGATTCGCCGTTTACAGCAATGGCACCGACTGCTCCTTCGTCTTCGTCCGCGCCTTCGAAGCGCACAAAGCCACCTCGTAGGCTCACGATGACGAACTGCCATCCGCGGACGTTGCCTTCGACGATCTGCGCGCTGGCGGCGTGTTGATTCCAGCCGAGATAACCCTTGAGGGCTTCGCCGACGCTGACAAAGACCTCGAGCTATGTGCGGAGTTGACCGATGACGAAATCATTCATCAAGTTACGGAGGATTCCGATGACTCCGACACCGAGAACGAAGAGCCAGCTCCTACACAGCCAACGAGCTCGAAGTTGACGCGAGCACTGATGACACTGTCATTGGTGTACAGCGGCAACATGACGTTGACTGAAATTGAGGCAGACATAATCGCGGGCAAGCGGACCGTGCAAAAGAAAATAAGCGACTTCTTTGCGCCCAAGTGCTGACCTATGAGGTAGTGCCGGCCACGTCGTATTTTTTTTTTTATAAACGGCTATTTTCAGAGCCACCTAAACGATGCATTGGCTGAATTGCTATGGGAATCTTGTATTCCGGCTGTGACCCTCTCCGTCAGCGAAAAATACCTATCAAAAAGGTGCGTTTTCACGTGCATTCGTTTTTCCGGACTGCCCGATTTTCCGGACGTTTTCGCGGTCCCTTGAGGGTCCGGGAAATCGGACGTCGACTGTATGTAGGATGGGTCATACGCGAGAAAATATGGTATATGTACAGTGCTCTTATTGTTCTATTTCACATGTCAAATGTGTTCTTGTGCATAGCTCCGTCTGTTGCCTATGAACACTGTTCTTCCTAGGCTCAGCATTAAGACAGCCTTCTGACTTCTCGTTTGTGTATTAACACACAAAATGCAAAAAAAATGTTCACTTGCTAGCATGTTTTCATATGTATATGCAAGTCTCTTTTAAAGGGCCTCTAAACCACCTCCAATAACTTTTAAACATTTCAAGTAAAAGCATACATTGAGTTGAAAATGCTTTCATAATCAGCAATGCCAAACACAGAAGCGCAGCGAGCCATGGGCGCACCACAAAATAATAAGAACAATCCCTTGACCTCTCTGGGCCTTTCGGTATCCCCAGTGTTGGCTGTGACATCACCACTGGGGTCTGGTCATGTCGGGAACCAAAAGAACCTGTTTGTCTGCTCGCACATACGCGCGCTGATTGCTCTTCCTCCTCACACGTTGAGGAGGAGCACTCAGCCAGGTGGAGAGACGAGCCAACAAATGGAGTGTAGTGAAGGAAAGAGCGAAATGAGCTAAGGCAGCTTTTGGATCATCAAATGCATGTCACTCCGCTATTGCGACACCGTTCCGAAAAATTCTCGCGGCGATATGTTTGGTGAAGACTCATGCACAACTGCAACGCAATGACCCACTTTCGACCTCTGGGTGATTTAAGGGACCTTCAAAGCTCACGTCTTTTACATTGCCTTTCATGTTGGGAAAGACATGATGGATGCCGGCAATGAACGGAACTGTCAACTTTAGTTTTATGATCATCATCCGTGTCCATCTTGTCTGTCCCAGTTGAAAAAGTGCATAGCCCAAGAACAATGAGTTAGCAACTAACCTGATTCATTGCTCTTGTAAACAGCTTGTTGCGCATTCCCGCACAGTTCAAATGTTCGCACACACTGTACCTATGCAGCTCACATCCCGTCTTTGTCAAACAAATGTTCTGGTTTTTTTTGAGAGTCGATATTGTTGAAACTTGGTTTGTTACTTCCGTTTTGTCGTTCTTCCAGTCCTGGCTGCCGACGTGCTCGTGTACTTCCCGGCTGTTCTGTTCTTCTGGAACTCGCTTCGTTCACCTGTGAGGATGAAGCCAAGAGACGTGGTGAGCTGAGGCACAGTCCCGCTTTCTTCTTCACCTTCCTTGATGCTGCTGGGTCATTCCACGCCAACTGTCCCAGTAGCGCCGCTCGAGAAAAATCAGTTTCTCTGAAAAAAATCTAAGAAAATTACGCGCATATAGACATTCATTCTACAGTATTTTCCCAAAATGTTTTGAGCGGCAAAAATTTTCGGGCACGTGAGCGCCATTTGACCTTCCCAAAATGGTGGAAAACCAGGTACGAAAGATAAATCGACCGTTTCACGCATTCATTCGAAACTTGCTTTTTTGTGTTTTTAAAGCATCGCGCTTTTATTGTAGGACAGTTGCTTAGAGCAGCTTTATATTTTTAACTCTTTAGTGCGTAGGTAAAATTGAGTAAATTGCAACGTTTTCGGGAATTTTTTTACAAAAGACGATTGCAGACCAAATACATCAACTATTTTTATAGAACTCTCCATAAAACGTACCATTTCCAAAAGTCTTTGTTTTGCCTATGTACGGTGCGTAGGCTCTAAAATAAAAACTTGAACTTGGAAAAAACACTACATTGGCCTATGTTCAGACGTCTGTAGCACCCTAAGGTGGTCCAAGAAAAATAAGCAGAAAAGCGCATATGATTGAGAATCATAACAACTTCGTCCACAAAAAGTTTAATTGAAGTAGTTTTCGTTTTAGTCAAGAACAAAGTTTTTGAAGTTTAGTCCCACCATTGCATTATTTTTCTATTGGGGCAATACAAACCGACTGAATTTACTGCATAAAAAAAATGTAGTGTATTCTTAGCACATAGTTTTCAGTTCCTTTTGTTAGTACTTTATAATGTATATTACATATCAAGGAGATGATGAACAGAGGTAAAAATATAACAATACCATTGGCTTAGATGCCGATATTCTCCAATAATGAATCGCGTTACTTATTGCATTGTTTACGCACACCGGAGGTGGCGGCGGTGGCGCCGGACAACTACGCCACAAAAATAGGCTGTTGTGATCTCATAACAGCTGTAAAAAAGCCAGGCCTGCGCGGATAGCGCAGCACAGTCACAGCGAAAGCTTGAAGAGCGGCATTTCTAGAGCCCGTTATAAACTATCTTGTGGCTAGTCATACAAGTACACTAGCAACGTATCCACTACGCCACAAATCATAATTTTTGTGAAGTTGGGAAGCACCCACCACGACAGTATTCGTCATTCTGCGGAGAAGCGAGGTACCATCTGTAAGGCATCATGTGCCGTTTGTTGATGCCACGGTTGATGACGATGAAAAATTATGGCTGAGCCCTTTGTAATGGTTTGGAAGCTTTAAACGACCCACTAGAAAGATTGAGAGAGAGGGAATTAACTTTATTGAGACCGTGAGGAAATGGATCATGGGAGCCTTATGGGCTTCCTTGGCAACCAATAGAAGTGCACTGCTAGGAACCCACTACGCTACAAATCATAATTTTTATGAAGAAGGGAAGCAGCCACTATGCAATTTTTTGTCATTGTGCGGAGAACCGTGGTACCCGCTAAATACCTGTAAGGCATTATGTGCACTTTGTTGATGCTGTGGCTGATGACGATCAAGAATTAATGGTACATCCCTTTGTAAGGGGTTCGAAGAATTCAACAACCTACTCGTTGCGCAATTCGTGTTGTGTGACGCCTGGTTACAGATTTCGCGTTGTGTGACTCGTGGCTGTTATTTTACTCTTCTACGACACTACATTACATATGTTAATGTGGTTCCTTCCCGACATCAAGCCTGTAAACGGTCATGTTTGCACAGCGTTTTCAAGCACCGGCATTGCTCTGAGGTAGAACACTGGGCTCACACGCAGAGGGTCCAGGTTCGAACCTCGTTCCATCCTGGATATTTTTTTTTTCTTATTTCGTTTTTTTTTTTCTTATTTCGAGCGATAGTGGTTACAGACACCGGCGGCAGCAGCGGCGGACAACTACGGCGCCAAAAACGGCCCTTGTTGTGATCTCATAACAGCTTTTGCTGTAACAGTGCTAGTTACCAGATGCACAAATTTTACTTTAGCCAAAATCTGCTGTCTGCAAACATCCAAATAAGGATGTGAAAAATAGCTTGGCATATCCCGTCCGCAGTGTCGCGGACGACGGACGGAATGCGTGAATACGCGGCGCGTCGTCACATCATGCGGCGTTTGTGGCGGAATACATAGATGAACTCCGTTTGGATCCGCTAGAAATGGCCACGCTCGCGCCTCCTTTCTCAGGTTTACATGAACTTTGAGACTTAACTTATTTTGACGCTAATTGATTCTCAGAGCCGCATGCAATAAGCAACGCGATTCATTATTGGGGAATTTCGGCATCTAAGTCAATGGTATTGTTACATTTTTACCTCTGTTTGTCATTTCCTTGATATCTAATATACATTATAAAGTACTAACAAAAGGAACTGAAAACCATGTGCTACAAATACACTGCGTCTTTATTTATGCAGCAAATTCAGTCGGTTTGTATTGCCCCCATAGCAAAATAATGAAATGGTGAGACTAAACCTCAAAAAAATGTTTCTTGACTAAAACAAAAACTACTTCGATTAAACTTTCTGTGGATGAAGTTGTTATGATTCTCAATCGTATGCGCTTTTCTGCTTATTTTTTCTTCGACCACCTTAGGGTGCTACAGACGTCTGAACCTAGGCCAATGTAGCGTTTTTTCCAAGTTCAGGATTTTATTTTAGAGCCTGCGCGCCGCACACAGTCAAAACAAAATCTTTAGGAAATAGTGCGTTTTATGGAGAGTTCTATAAAAATAATTGATGTATTTGGTCTACAATCGTCTTTGATAAAAAAATTCCCAAAAACGCCACAATTTACTCAATTTTACCTACGTGCTAAGGAGTGAAAAATATAAAGCTACTCCAAGCAACTGTCCTATAATAAAAGCGCGTTGCTCTAAAAACACAAAAAAGCAACTTTCGAATGAATGTGTGAGACGGTCCATTTATAGCGAATTTTTCTTTCGTACCTGGTTTTCCACCATATTGAGAAGTTCAAATGGCGCTCACGTGCCCGACAAATTTTTGCCGCTCGGAATATTTTGGGAAAATACCGTAGAACTAATGTCTATATATGTGCGTAATTTTCTCAGATTTTTTTACAGAAATTGATTTTTGTCGAGCGCCCAGACTGGGACAGTTTATTTATTTATTTTTTATTTATTTCAGTACCTTCAGGGCCCGAAGGCGTTACAGAAGGGAGTGGGTAAGAGTATACATAGTAATAGGAAAAATAAGAGTGAACAAAGAAAATGCTGCTAAGAGTAAACATCGCATTCAACAGCAGCCTTAAAAGCAGTGACATCGGTCAATTGGGCAACAGAGGAGGGTAGGTGGTTCCATTCGTTCGAGGTAGAGGGAATAAAGGAATCGTGAAAGAACTTGGTATGTGAAAAAGGAATGTGTACTTTGTGGGGATGGTCACATCTATATGACATGTAGTGTGGTTTGGAAATAAGGTCTTGTTTTAGTTGTGGATTGTGGTAAATTTTATAAAAAAGAACAAGACGAGACACTTTCCTGCGCGAACAAAGAAGTGGAAGGCCCAAAACTGTTTTCATAGATGATACACTAGATGTGCGTGCATAGTCTGAAAGGATGAAACGTGCACTCAGATTTTGGACGGATTCTAAGGTTTCAACTAGTGTGTTAGTGCCGGGATCCCATACAGCGCTTGCATACTCGAGCTTAGGACGGACAAGGGTTTTATATAGTATGAGTTTAAGGGCTGAAGGTACCCTTGAAAAGTGTCTTCGTAGGTAGCCAAGAGTGCGATTGGCATTGTTAGTTACGTGGGTGACATGAGTGTGCCATGAGAGATTAGAGGTAAATTTTACTCCAAGATACTTGTAGCATGAAACACTTTCTAAAACACTATCGTTAATTAGGTATTCGGGAACATCAATAGAACTAGAGGTGCGAGAAACTCGCATTACCTTGCATTTATTAGCGTTAAGTCGCATGTTCCATCTAGTGCACCAGGAAGAAACTTCATTAAGATCTTGTTGCAGGAAATTAGCGTCAGTATTAGTGCAAGCATTTCTATAAATAACACAGTCATCAGCAAATAATTTAATTGATGATAGAATATTATTAGGCAGGTCATTGATGTAAACAAGAAAGAGAAGAGGGCCCAAAACTGACCCCTGTGGCACACCAGAAGTGACAGGAGACTCTTGTGAATTGTTATTGTTGGTGGTGACAAACTGAGTTCGGTTAGCGAGAAAGTATTCGATCCATCTTAATATATTGCGGTCAATGTTTAATTTACTTAGCTTAAAACAGAGTAACTGGTGAGAATCAAGATCAAAAGCTTTAGAGAAGTCCAAGAATATACAATCAATGATTAGTCCGCTGTCCAATGCCGCAAAAAGGTCATGTGTAAACGAAACCAGTTGTGTTTCACATGAAAAATGTTTACGGAAGCCATGTTGATTGGGAGAGAAGAATGAATTTGTATCTAGAAAGGTTACGAGATGAGAATAAATGATGTGTTCTAAAAGCTTACAAGGTACACTGGTGAGGGATATTGGTCGGTAATTCAAAGGGGACTGTGCATCACCAGATTTAAATAATGGTACCACCTTGCCCACCTTCCAGTCACGTGGTAAAGAACAGGATTCTAAGGACTGGGAAAACAGTTTTGACAAAAATATTGAAGAATAAAAAGTTGGCGTGGAATGACCCTGCTATCTTGCTCACATGTATCCTAATAGGTTTTTTTCATATTTATCATGAAGTTCAGACCAGATTTGTATGCAATTATTTACTATATGTAATTAATTACTGATAATTAACTTAATTTCTCGGTAGCCTTGTAATCACTCATTTGCTTTATCTTCTTATGTTGTTGCGCACAATACGAATGTGTGCATGTGTGACCGTTGTACAAAACAGCGCATTGACATGAAATGGTGTATAACAAACTGGCGCTCCTTGCAGTCTTGCTGCGCACAACTGAAATTTTGGCTAGTCAGCATTGGCTCATTGCTTTAGGCACCCAGCAGGACACATGAACAAGAAGATACAGAAAGGCAGTAATAGTAGCAAGTGGAACACGCCTTTAAAAGTGCACTCGCAAATATAGTTTGAAAACAACACCCTGCCCTAGCGATACAAGCGCAACAATAAAAGAGAGAGTGAGAGAGAGAGAGAGATATTCAATGGAGGTGCAGACAGCAATGCTAGTCGTGTGCACTCTGAAAAGTCCATCTATTTGGATCTTATGCAACCGAGACACAGCTGACATGGCCATTATTGTTCATTAGGTATTGTTCTTAATGATACGTTATGTTTTCATAGTTCCTCACATAACCACATTACTGTGGTGGAACAAAACACGTACCTGCTTCGTTAAAACGATGCAGGTATTTCATTCTGGCTCTATAGTAAGGTTGAGTGAGAAGTGAACTACTGAACGATGAACAAACAGCTGTGCAGCTGTATGAGCTGTGATGGTTGATGATTGCGACAGTGCCAAAATTTACCCTAACATGCAGGCTATCGCAAGCACCCTCACCTTGATCGTGCCTGGCCTGGTTCTCATCGACCACGGTCATTTTCAGTATCCTTTTGGTGTGATACATGTTTTTATTGTTTGTGTCGTTTGCTTCGAGATATTTTCTGTTTTATTTTTAAGTGTGAATACCCACAGTAGCATTTTCTGCGAAGGACATGATGCAGTAATTGTCATCGATAAAAAACATACCAAGAAAATTCAAGAACCAGCCACTATACAATGGCAAAATGTAGCAGATTTGGTTTGACATGGTTTTAATATTGACATACACGTTTCTGTTGCTATTTTTATGTAACTAGTCTGTTAGACATATAATCACTGTCTTCTACAATCCGCACCCGAATGTCTGGGAACCTTCCAGATTATTTCAGAGTCTCCTGATAGGCTCGAGCGCGAAAACGTGAACCCTTGAGCCTATTCTGGAACTAGCGCGGCCACCAGCGATTAGACTTGAATGTTCGATGCAGCACGTGTAAATGCCGACCCGCCTAACCGCACATCAGATTATGGAGGGTCAACGCTCTGTTTGCCACTGTCTGTGTAGAGCATGTATCGCTTGTAATTTGACATCTCGTTTACCGGGCACAGGTTCGCCCTAACAAAACGTTTCGTCTTGAACACGCCGACTGCTGCCTTCGTCAACGTCACAACCACGTGACAAATTATTGTCATAATAAAATACTTAGTAGTATGTGTTACACAAATTGGAGAGGTCCTATATGATGTCATTATACAATGTATAAATATGATTTCAAGCAATGATAGGCCATGTGATGTAGGCACAGAGACAGGAAGAAAATGGGACCACTGCAAAACAAACAGTGAACTTCTTGTTCAAGCATACTAGTGTTTCCATAACTTTAAATGCTTTAAATTCACTCGTTACCTTTAAAGGAGCACTGACACAAAATTTTGAAGGTGAGATAATGAGTGGAATAGATGTATGTTGAGCCATACACGACGTCTACGAAATATTAAGGGCCAGTATAGCCTAGAACATACTTAAAATCAATTTTAAAGTGCATGCCGCGTGACTGAGCGAGATGTGAGCGCCGAGATCAACGCGGTGGCGATGTAAACAAACCTACGTCACAAGTTTCTGTTGGCTGGTTGCTGGTTGTGCCCTTGTGCTACGTGTCTTTTCTTCATACGTGCCTGCGGCTTTGCGTGTGCTGGTTGTGCTGTCTTCCGCTGTTCTGCTGTTCGCTCGTCGTGCCTGTTGGCAGATGCTATGGCCCGCTCGCGCTAGTGGCAAGCCTGCCACAACGGTGCGGTGCCGCAGAACGTCGGCCGTCGCCGCACGTGTGAGAGCTGTCCAACGTGCACGGCAAGCTTCGCCAGCGATTCGTTCGCGCCTCCGAAACACATTGCCGCACTGCCAAAAGCGGTTGTCATCCACTTCGAATCTATAAAATGGCCGCTGTGCGCTCTTTAGCATGTAAGCCCCAAACTGATGCTTCCATTTGCTTTAGGTTCATGTCCTTAAGCTTCGACAGCAATGTATTCATCCCAATTGGGCGCCGTTTTGAAAGCCATAGTCAAATAATCGATGCTGTAGGCTTAGCGAGTCGAGATGGGCGCTTCCGAAAGCTCGGAGGACATAGATTACGCGTTTGTCAGTTGTTTCTAATCCTCCATAGCTGGGGACACTTTGTTTGGTTTTACACGACGCTCTTTTTTAATGCCGGACACACTAAAACGCTCTATTGACTGCTGGAACCATGCCTGGCAACGACACGGACGATGTCTGCACTTCTAGCGTGAAAAACTCGGAACAAAAAGCAAGAAGCTTGAAGCGTCCTATGTCAGACGAACCGGCGTAGCAGACGAACTGTCAGTGCGGCACCCGCTCTCGCATGCCGCCTGCTTCACAATTTTGCGTGTTCACGCGGCCAGCTGTGTTTACCTTGCCTCTGAAAGTGCTCCTGCCTAGCTCGGCGCTCTTTGAAACCGAAACTGCGACTGGGCGCTCTAAAAACATCTCTAAATAAATAACCGTCGTGCACTCGTGCAAACCAGGTTTGCAGCCGTGATAAGTGGGTCATAAGCTATTTATTGTAACAAAAAAAAAAAACAAGGTGCAAAATTTTTGTGTCAGTGCTCCTTTAAGTATGGCTATTTCCTCAGAGTAATTCGGTTGTGGAAGATGCTTCCCAATTCAGTGGTAACACGTTCTCCTGTGAATGAAGCTTTAACACCACCTGAATCCTTTTATCCCCCCCCCCCAGCGGCACAGCTCCTTAGAATTGCAGCTTTCTGTTCTTACCTTGTGTATTATTAATCACCGTGCGCTATGTGTCCTAACAATGAAAGTAAAAAGTGTGAATTCTGCTGCTTAATGCAAAAAATGTTTGCCTAACCCTATAATTATGCTCTTTGTAATTGACTCATTTTGTATGCAAGTCATGCGTACCATGTTATGTTCTCCTGTGAACCTGTGAGCCAAATATTACAGCATCACACGCAGGAGGGAATTTACAATTACAGTAAACTCTCAGCAAACAGAAATCTCTTAAACGTAATTGCAGCTTGAATGCTGCAACCCTGTTCATCTCTCAGTAAACTGAACTGCTGTTAAATGGAACATGTTTTCTAGGTCCTTTCAGGTTCTATTTAACAAAAGTCTACTGTACATGTCGAAGACAGCTAGAAATTGCTCAGTCTTCTCTCGGCAAGTTACGCCATCAACGGGCTTGTCCACTTCAGTGGAGGGAAAGATATGGCCATTGGCTGATTGATGATAGTGAGAGCATGCTCAAGGTCATGACGCACATTACGTAGCTTCTGGCCCCTTTGTTATCCCCCCCTTGTGCAGCTTCCAGCACACTTGTCGGGACAAAAGAAGAGAGCAAGCACTCAAAGTGCCTAACGAATCTCTGTAACTCCACTTGTACTTGACGGATCCAAAAAAAACTTTGCAGCAATCGATTCATGAGGCAATAAACTCTGACAGCAAGGTAATTTGATTTGAGTACCCCTTTAAAGGGGTACTGACAAAAAATTTCGCGGCCGAGATAGCCTGCTGGATCGATTTCCGTGTACGTGCGTGTACCATCTGCAAAATATCGACAGCGAATAAAGCTTGGAAGGTATTTTATACGAATTTTGAAGTTCGGGTGCGCGATCCAGCATTCTAGGCCGCACCAGTTGCATTGACACCCTCGGAGGTGACCCGAGGTGACCCCCCTACTTCCCCTACGTAACCGTTGTAGCCGGTACAACAAGTTATGATGACGTCGTAGCCGCCCTTTCTGTTTTGACGCGCTCGCCGCTGCGCTGTTGGTGTCTCAAGGAAATCGTCGCCAACAGACGACGATGAGGAGGACGATGATAACGAGGACGATGATGGCGACGACATCGCGCAGCACGTGCGGCAAGCATGCGAATGCGAGGAGACGACGCGAACAGCGCGGAAGTGCGTCACACTTCTGTGTGCTGACGTGATCGAGCGCTGGAGCCTCTAGGTGGTGATAGTTGCACCCGGAGGCTTGTCGTTTTTGAAACCGAAACTGACACTGGTCGGTAATGAGGAGCCTGTAATTAATTATCTGTCGCGCGCTGCAGCAAACGATGTGCCGTGTTATGACTAACTGGCCCCCGGCAACACATTGCAGCAAAAAAACGCGAGGCAAAAATTTTTGTGTCAGTACCCCTTTAAAGGAACACTAAAGGCAAATAACAATTTATGTCAGAGTGAGAGGTGTGAGAACGTCTAAAATGTCAATATATAATATCAACAGCAGTGCTCCACTAATTGTGAAATTAAGGTAAATGTAGGATGCAATATGCGCCACGTGTGGGACATTTTGGAATGAGCCCGATGACGTCAAGAGTCTTGAGTACAATTTATCACTAGTACTCCAACTAGTTATGGTAAAAAAGAACATTCCATGCATTGCAAGATGTAATAAAATGCCGCTTGTGCCTTTCGGTTTGACTCATGGAAAAAAGAACTTGGAGTTACCGTGGCGAACAACGCGGGTGGTCCAAAAGTTCCGTTTTCGCCAGGCTGCGTTCCGCTCACGCAGTCGCGTCTCAGTGGTTGTTTCATTCTTGCGTGCTGCTACGTGTGCTTTGCATGCTCTTGAAAGTCGCTCTAACGGAAAGTTCGACAAAATGCCGCGTCCGTGTGATGTCGGATGCCTGAATGGTGTACGCCGCTCGATCAACAGCAGCTGCAGCAAGAAAACCGGCGTGGCTGTCCCCTGGGTGCCACAGAGTGAATCCCTGCACTCGAAGTGGCTGAGTGACAAGCCTTGGGATCCATCGCAGCAAGCTTCGATGACCATTATTGCTGCTGTGGCTCTCACTACTTTCACACTGCTGCTCCTCTACTGCTGCTGCTGGCCAAGCTAAGCTCCGTCTTGGATCGGTTGACAGTCACTAGTGTGCTGTATGCACAAGAAACCGCAGCGTCGGCGGCCGGGCAGTAAAGGCAGGCAACGTTGGACAAGGCAACTGTTACGTCAGAAGGCCTCTTCAGGCAGGCAATTTGAAGTGCGCAAACAGTGTGCGGACCACTAAAACACGGTTTTCTTTCAAAATAAGCATTTCCTTGACACAAAACAAGCACTACAAGGCTTCTGGAATGCTCTTTCAAAAATTAACATCGACTTAATATTTGCCTTTCGTGTCCCTTTAGAACAGTTGTGAGTAGTTACTTGTCCTAGTCCTTTTTTCCAGTGTCATTGGTCGGTTGTGCTTATTTGCCTCATCAGTGATGCTCCTGAACAGTCCGGTTAGGTACTATTCATAAGTGTTGCTGCCCTTAACAAGAGTGCGACACCAGGTACAACTGCGTGAGTTTGGGCCTCTCCCTGCTGGCCGTCGCTCTCGTGGAACGCGAGCAGCTCGTGCTCAGCGCCGTGGCATTCTCACTGGCGCTGAACTACAAGCAGATGGCGCTGTACTACGCAATTCCATTCTTCTGCTACCTGCTGGGATGCTGCTTTCAGCGGCAAGGACTTGGATCCAAGTGAGTGATGGCAATAGTACAGCAGCCCTCTCAATTTTGCAGCTCTGCTTGATTTTCGGCATACTCTGCGACAAGTGCTGCATACTGATGCCTCATCAGACATCATGCCTCATCAAACATGAAAAGTGACCGTTGGCATCAGCATCGACATGAGTGATGCAAAATATCATCTTCATGTGATGACATCACTCTATGACATCATCATGACATCACAGATCGCCGAAATTTGTGACGTCACGTGATGAAGTTATCACATTACATCGTCACTTGGTCATAGGTGGGCCAATCCAGGAGGCATGTGAGTTGCAGAAAGCTTGCACTGCCTCTGATCCCGGAGGCAGTGCAAAATCATGCCAAGTGCAGAAATCTTTCGAGGGCAGGGGGATCAATACAAGTGAGAAAGAAGAAAAAATTAAAAAAGACGGATTTCGCCTTCAAGTCCTCTTGGCGAATGCGTAAGGGACTCTGTGAGTTTTATGGAGAAAATTAGGGGCTCTTCATTGGTGAAGTAATTTGAATTGCGCAAGCATATAGCTTAATTTCAACAGCACATAGCGATAGTGTCTATTGGCCATATCATCAAACATTGAAGCATTGTACAAGATCGTTGCAGTGTGACACACGGATGCTGCATCGGTCTGACAGGTGACGAAATGAAAATATGTCAAGTGTCCCAATTCACTAGCTTGCACATGGAAAAATTGCACGCAGAAATGAGGACCTCTAAATCCATTAACGCTCAGTGATAATTAGAGTTGATGCCTAAGCTTGCTAAACATGTTATTTCTGGCACAATGCTTGAAACAAGAAGAAAGAAAAGAGAAAGAGGAGCGCTGGCGCTCTTCTGTGTCTTTTCTCTACCCCTTCTTCTTGTTTCAAGTCTTGCACCAGAAAGAACACGTTTGGCAAATGAGTGGTCATTGTTGCAAGTTTTCATTATACAAAATGCACTCTAAGTCTCCATTAACATACAGAACGTGACTAATAAAGATTGATTGATCGGTTGAACAGGTAGATTCATTCACGTGCGTCGGCAGTCTTGGTGTGAGGGGGGGGGGAGCAAGCTCGTGTTACATTGCAGAGAGGGAGAGGGGCAAGTGTTGGTGTGTCTTGGATGGGAGGCGAGTGCTCCTTTTGCACTCCTCTGCCGATGCCCATGGATTGGTTTTGGTTGTTTGTGTGCTGTCTTGAAGAATTCTTCTGTTGTGCAAGAGCGCGAGCGGACACAGAGAATAAAAAGATCATCGGCAGCGTTCGCCATGAACACTATGTCAGTGCTATAGTCTGCTTTGATGTAAATATATTCATTACCTCTCTCTCAACTGGCGTGGTTTATTCTACAAGTGGTGCCGAAGACCCGTCGGGAGTTCTACGCGCCAGGACCCTCTCTACCGGAAGACAGCCTCTCGGAAATCCAGCGGAGGACATTGCCAACCAGGCCGGTGACAGAGATGTCAATGGTGCAACGGAAAGCCAGACTGGGACTGTGATTTCAAGCAGGCCCATCAACGAAAGTGAAAGCAAGCTCCATTCTACGAATGTGAAGGTGAGCGACAGCAATCACAACCGTGAGAGAGACAATGAACCGTCTTAAAGAAAAGCGCACATCGCGTCGACAAATGAACACGCGCCTCATCAATGAAGCTAAGGGCGTTTTAGAAAGCGACAACATCGGCACTATAGCGTCACTGACCGAAAGACGGGAAGCGAACAACGCGGAGTTAGACAAGTTGAACGAGATGATAGAGGAACACATTACCGACGAGGAGTTCGCTGCGGAATTTGAGGCGGTCGTGAGATACCAAGATGCTGCTAAAGGAACGATCAGAGAATTAAAGGCTAGACAGGCACTATTGCGACTTAGCCAGCCTTCGTCCGTGACAGCGTCACTGGCAGCAACGCCTATGGTTCAACTGCGTGAGGAGAATCGTGCCCAACGATCCATAAGACTACCAACGCTTCAGTTGCAGACCTTTTCTCGAGAAATCTGTAAGTGGCCTGGATTCTGGGAACAATATAAAGCATCAGTTCAACAGAATGAAGGACTCATGAAGGGAGAGAAGTTTCATTACTTAAGAAACACACTGAGTGGCGTAGCGGCCACAGCGATAGAAGGCCTTCAGGCGACGGAAGAGTGTTATGATGATGCCATCGACATCCTCAAAAGTCGCTTCGGGGACAAGCGTCTCATAATTCAGGAGCACCTGCGACGTTTAGGAGAGCTGCCGAACGTCACGTGCTCCAATGACGTCCAGGGCTTAAGGACTTTGTACGACTTTGTCCAGTGCCACATACGCGGATTGAAAGGCCTCAACATTAGTTCGGCTACTTACGCCACGATGATGACCGACATATTGCTCAGGGCTTTACCGACAGACATCGTTGTTGGATACCACCGGGATCAAGCCAGCGGTGCATCATCTTCCAACGAGACACCTGGTAGCAGCCGTGACATTTGCGCAGACGATTACTTGCAAGGTTTGCTCAAGTACCTTCGAATAGAAGTAGAAAGCCGCAAACGAAGCCAAAGCAATGAAAGTATGGAAAAGAGATTCTCCCGACCTGGAGTGAAAAGTGCTTCGTCTTCACAGCCCCCGACAACAGCAGCTCTATGCGCGTCCTCGAAGACAGACAAAAAGGCGTGTGTATTCTGTGGTTCAGCCAACCATATTACTGAAGAGTGTACCTGCAACATAAGCAGAGAAGGAAAACTAAAGAAGCTGACTTCAGAAAACCGCTGCTTTCGCTGTACCATGGTGGGTCACCGAGCCAAAACCTGCCGACGAAAAGTAAAATGCGGCAAATGCCAAGGAAGACATGTGTCTTCAATGTGAGATCCGACATGGAAGCCAAAGAAGGCCGAAATTCCAAGTAACACAAGTGCAGTCGCAATGAACAGCCTTCATACAAGCTCATACGCAAGTCTCGGCGCAGACGTTTTGCTGCAAACCTTTCGACTGTGGGTTATAGGGAACACGAAGTGCGCCTACATACGTGGCATAGCAGACAGTGGTAGCCAACGCACCTTTATACGAGAAGACGTTTCCAAGACACTTGGATTGAAAGAGCTTGGAAAAATTAGCCTTACTATCAGCATCTTTGGACAGACAGGATCCCTTTCAAGGCTGCACCGCATCGTAGAACTTCGACTGCGTAGTCAGTACGACAACATCGAGAACGTAATTCAAGCTATTGAAATTCCCTTCATTTGCAACGACGTACTGCAGGTACCAGTGAACCATGAGTTCATAAGAGAGATTGAAGACAGCGGGTGCCCTATTGCTGACAAGCTATTTTCACCTGGAATGGCCACGGTACCTGGAATAAGCTTCCTGCTTGGAGCGGATCACTTGTGGAATTTCATGACAGGAGAGATAAGACGTTGTTCCAGTAACAGCGACTTGGTCTCTCTTGGTTCCACATTCGGATGGATGTTTCAAGGGCCACTCTTCTTGAGTACATCGGTCAACGTAGCCACACAAGTGAGCGTACTACAGGTGAACACCTCCAGCGAAACGACCGACAAGGTTCTACGAAAGTTCTGGGAACTTGAGAGCATTGGAATATTACCAGAGGATGACAGCATAGCCAAAGTCAATGCTTCGGTCCTGGAAGAGTTTCAGAGAAAACTCTCATTTGTCGATGGTCGCTATGAGGTTGCCCTTCCATGGAAAGAAGATGGCGGAAAACTTGACAGCAATCGAGCGGAAGCTTTAAAGAGATTGTCACTCGGAAAGAAAATGAAACGCAACCGTAATTTCGAAGTAGAATATGAGTCGACCATAAGCAATTATATGAAGATGGGACACACTGAACGAGTGCCCAAAGAACCTGAAGAAAGTTACAAGGTACCATCTAGGATTTATTACATGCCGCATCATGCCGTCATAAGAAGCGAGTCTACGACTACAAGAGTACATGTGGTCTTTGACGCGTCAGCCCATGGACCTGACTACTCTTCCCTAAACGAATGTTTAGAAAAAGGTCCCAATCTGCTGACTGACCTGGTGGCTCTTCTCATACGATTTAGGGTGTATAAAATCGCTTTAACGGCCGATATAGAGAAGGCCTTTCTACAGATCGGTATTAGAAAGGAAGATTGAGACGCCCTGCGGTTTCTCTGGTTCAAAGACGTTCCAACTACAGCAAATCCGGAACCTGAAATTGAAGAGTGGAGGATGACCAGAGTTCCCTCTGGAACCGCAGCGAGCCCATTTCTACTAAATGCCACTTTGCGACAACACCTGACGTCCACTCAGGAAAAATTACAGCCTACAGGCCAGATGTTAGCTGAATCTTTTTATGTAGATGACCTTCTCGTGGGAGCTCCAACAGAGGAAGAAGCTAAGCAAATCTACCGAGAAGCCAACGTTAGGATAGAATCAGCAGGTATGCGTCTGAGGAAATGGACGTCAAACTCGAAGGCTCTACGTGAATTGTTCTCTGCAACTGAGAGAACGGACATTTCTTTGGGCTCCGTGAAAGTGCTCGGACTTACATGGAACCCGTCGACAGACGTTATGACGGTTGCTTCAAAGTCGGCGCTTGGATTCTTGCAGACAGAACGAAAACCGTGTAAGAGATCTGTTCTGCAGACGGTGTCAAGAATATTTGAGCCAATGGGAGTGATAGTACCTTTCATTATACAAGCGAAGCTACTCTTTCAAGAGCTGTGGAAAAGAAAGATTGATTGGGATGATGAGCTACCAGAAGATCTTGGTATACAGTGGAGTAAATGGTGCTCAGAATTGCATCAAATTCAAGAGACGGCCATCAATCGTTGGGTGGATGCTTTGCCAGGAGATGGAACTATGCGACTACATCTGTTTTGTGATGCCAGTCAGAAAGCTTATGGAGCCTGTGTGTTTTTGAGATACAATGGACAGAACAAGACCATCTCTACGGCCCTCCTAATGGCTAAATCAAGAGTAGCACCGCTGCAGAAAGTTACGCTGCCCAGACTCGAACTTCTGGGAGCGGTGCTTGCTACTAGGTTGGTGACATTCCTTATTAGGACCCTCAAGACATTTGAACATAATATAGACGTGACCTTCTGGACCGATTCCACTATCGTGCTGCATTGGATCCGAGGAGCGCCATTTCAACGGCAACAGTTTGTTGGCAATGGAGTGTCAGAAATTCAACGCAGCTTTGACAAAACTCGATGGCGACATTGTCCTGGGACTGATAACCCTGCAGATTATCTTACACGGGGCACAGCGTTGGAATTCCTGAGCCGCGACAAACTATGGTGGCAAGGTCCATCCTGGTTAAGAGAGGAGGAAGCAACATGGCCGACTAACACACCTAATGCGCGATGTGATGAAACAGACTTGAGCGAGTCCAGCGTCGTGCAAGTCGTACATGTGAAAACATTTGGGCCAATTTTGGACCTTCAAAGATACTCGAACCTTACAAGAGTCCTGCGAATTACAGCGTGGGTCTTAATATTTATTCAGAACTGTCGAAACAGAAGCCCTCGAGAGAAATTATCGAGCATAACAGAGACGGACATGAACAAAGCTGAAGACTATATTGGATTAAAGTAGTGTAAGAAGAAGTATACTTGGAAGAGATTGACGAACTCGAGAAAGGGTAATTGTTAAATCAACGGTCGAGTGTGAAGACGCTCCATCCTTTTTTGGATGCGGAAAGGCGGCTACGTATAAGAGGCAGGCTACAGTTAACTCAAGAAACAGAAAAAGTGAAGCATCCTGTACTCTTGCCTCCGCATCATCACTTCACTAAACTTCTAGTCCGTGACTGTCATCGGCGCGTCCTTCATGGAGGTGTACAAGACACTCTTACTGAAGTTAGAGAGAACTTTTGGATACCTCGTGGCTGACAGGTCGTGAAGAAAGTTATCGGTGGATGCAACACGTGTGAAGTATAGAGCCAAACCAGCGAGCGCCCCTGTGGCACCCTTACCACGAGAAAGAGTGTGTCGCTCCGATCCTTTTCAGACTGTGGGAATAGATTTCGCCGGACCGCTGTACGTGAAAATGGACAATTCATCTTCAAAAAGTTATATAGCTCTATTCACGTGCGCTGTCACAAGAGCTATACACTTAGAACTGATCTCCAGTGTATCAGCCAACAGTTTCATGCTGGCCTTTCGAAGATTCACCTCACGTCGTGGATTACCTTGTGTTGTATATACAGACAATGCACAAGCCTTCAAGAAGACTTCAAAGGAAATCTCGTCTTTATCGAGTGCCTTATTCAATGGCCAATTTCAAGAATATTGCTCTCAAAGAAAGCTTGAATGGAAGTTTATTGCAGAAAAGGCCGCATGGTGGGGAGGCTTCTGGGAGAGAATGATAAGAACAGTGAAGTCCACTCTACGGAAGATTCTTGGTCAGCAAAGGCTCACGTCGGAAGAGTTGATCACAGTCTTGTACGAGGTAGAAGCCGTGATAAACTCCAGGCCTCTCATTTTCTTATCATAGTCACCAGAAGAAATGGAAGTACTGACACCAGCCCATTTCTTGACTGGTAAAAGAATCACTGGCATTCCCTACCACAAACACGAAAGCGACATTTCAAGCTCCAAGGCCACAGTTACAAAAAGATGGATTCATTGCGCACAGCTAATTGAGCACTTTTGGAAAAGGTGGAGAAAGGAGTACCTTTTGAGCCTACGTTCAGTGCACCATGCCCGTGTTCAAGCTCAAGAATCTGACAGTCTTAAAGAGGGTGAATTAGTGCTCGTCTATGAAGATAAAGCACCGCGGCAGCTTTGGAAGACGGGAAGAATCGTAGAGCGATACCGAGGACGGGATCGGAACATCAGAGCCTGTTCTGTGAAGCTAGCCAACGGCTCTGTCATACGAAGAGCTGTACAACACCTCTACCCCATTGAACTTTCTTTGTCTTAGATGATTCGAATTGTGTGCCTTTTCGGGGGGCGGAGAATGTTGAAGAATTCTTCTGTTGTGCAAGAGCGCGAGCACGAGCGGACACAGAGAAGAAAAAGATCATCGGCAGCGTTCGCCATGAACACTATGTCAGTGCTGTAGTCTGCT